>NC_056736.1:672746300-673046300 GCF_019279795.1 Protopterus annectens
TCTCTCATAACTAATCCTCTACAAAAGCTTACTTCCTTTGCCTAGCACACAGCTTTATAAATAATGCAAAATACTCCTAACACACACACACAAAAATACTGAGTACACATTGATGACCACTTCTATTTCATACATTTTACTGCAACACAACATTCTTATCACTAAGATTATTTACTTTCACCTTTAGCTGACCCCTTCATACCTCTGAACTGTCTAGAATGTCACAGAAAATCCAAATTTTGCCTTATATTTTTACTCTGGTCCTTCTAAAATTTGCGATTTTCTGGGAAGTCATTAAATATTGAAGTTAATAAACAAGTCAGGATATCGGAATTTCAGACAACATATTCTCTAGAAAATGCTAATGCAAAATCTGTTATACTAGCAACTTTCTAAATTTACAAGAGCAGTATAAACTCTGCCCCTGATTTTGTACCTTAGTACACCTATTATTTCTGACTCTATCCATATTTTTTCAGTAAGAGGATGACAGATTTGGACCTCTTACATATATGGTGTACTAATATATCCACTACTTTCATTTTAACAGTATCGTTGTCTCTGCCCAGGTTTTCTTGAACCGAGGGGTTGAAAGGTATGAAAACCTCAGAACTGATGGTGCTGCAGCCAGGAATCGCTGTCTCGCACACACACAGTCTTTTCTGCTTTCAGGCATGCATTCATTCACACAGGCAAACAAAAACACACTTATTGCTGTTTCATTAATTTTATTTTACACACATTCTCTTCTGCATTAATACACACAGTCTGCTTTCATGCACGCACCGTTCATTCTCTCATGCACTGTTCACTCTTACACACATACATTCTGCTTTCATACATGCATTCACTAACTCACGCTTACAGAAAGATAAGTAGACTCATACACATACATATACACACACACACACACACACACACACACACACACACACACACACACTTTTTTCTTAACAGGTCCGCGGCCAGCTAGTTACAGACCGCTGCTCTTCCTCAAACCTTTGCTGTCCAGAATTTTGCTTCACATCTTTGGTATGCTCCTCATAAAATGGATGCAAATCACAGAACTATGTGGAATAGACAGAGGCTTGTTTAGTTGGAAAGGGAAGTGTTAATTTGTGGGGGACTACAGAAGAAGTGAGAAAGATGTAGGGTGGGACTTGTGACTTTTATAGGAGTGTAATTGTTAGGAAGAATTGCGTGGACTTGTTACCCGCCCTCCCTCATAATTTTCTTTAATTTTGTTGGTATAGTTATGGAGGTGGGTATTGGGTGGAGGAGGGGGAAAGTTTGTCCCTCTCATGTTCCCCATGCTGGTGCTGGGGTTGATGCAATGATTTAGCAGATAAAAGTGAACAGTAGGACGCTGCTAGATTGATAAATAAATGAGCAGAGATATAGGTGCTGCTTATTTGGGCAGGGTGAGCGAGGTACGCTGGCCTGATGTACGTTATAAGGATTTTACATGTGGTTACAAGATTATTGTGTTATAACTAATATTTGAAATGATGTAATAAAGTTCTGTTTAAAATTAATAAAGGCTATCGAATGTCAGCTGGTGTCATGTGTTTGACTGAAGGGAACAGGGACAAGTGTTTTTCCCACAGTTTGAACAAACATCATGATAAGCATTTAAATTTACTGCTAATAATAACCAGTACCTCACTACAGCACATTTTTATAGAGGTTCTATACTACATGCCCTTAATATCCCCTTAATTAATAAATCGATAAATCTAAGGAAAACGCAGCAATCCTTTGCTCTGTGCTTTTCACATATTTATCCAGTTCTTTCTGATACAGATGCTCATGTCAGTGCTTTGTTAGACAAATTCGTTATTCACTCTCACTTGTCCATTCAGTAAATCACTGGTGAAGCCTTCATTATGAGTGGCTTGGATTTTAGAACACATTCGAACACATTATTAATTTTCTTTGAATTACTCCTTAAATGTGCTCTGTTTACTGAAATAAGACTTTGTTTTATATTTGACTTGCTGTTTGGTTGATTAGAATAAGGTCTGATTTATCATAAAGTGAGACCTTCTGACTATAGTTTGTTAATGAATTGAGATGGGAATTAAAAACTAGATGATGATTAACTCTGTGTAAGTGGAGGGATAAAACTACTCTAACAATTAACTATGAAGTAAAAGAAACACTGGGTCACCATGATGACAGAAGTAACTACCACTAGCACATGGAATGTTTTCTTATTTTTTTTTCCATCTCTCAAAGAGGAATAGGCAGTAATGGGTATTCTAGCCATCAAATAAATAATTCCTTGGGTTGTTGATGTTGTTAAACTGGAAATGTTTATTAGCAGGAACACCTAAATGTAGCTATATTCTGGTGTCATGCCATCCTTAACATCTTATGTGGGACAAGATGTAGAGAGAGTTTGTGCTTCAACGCTACTCAAACAATTATTTTGATTGGGTACACACTAAATGAAAACTGGATTAGGCATTCTGATTCACTGGCAACAGTAACCTGGAAAGTAGTGACCACCAAATAGGGTGACTAAAAAAATATTACCTATAGAGTAAATTTTTCACTAAATGTATGAAAAAGTATTATAGACACATTCTTACCCACAAAGTAGGATGGTACATTTTCAAGAGTACCTGCCTAGGTTTCCTTCTGTGGGGGATCTTCAGGTCCTCCCTGTGCTTTTTGGGATTTTGACAGGTGCTCTAATTTCTTGCAACATATCAAAGATTATTTGGTGATGAGTCAGTGTCCTTTAACATTTCTATCGGTATGTATGAAATGGGTATTTCTGTGTATGTAAGTTCATCCTGTGATGAACTAGGTCTCCTCAATAATTATTTTTAAACCCCACAACCATGAAATGGAAAAAAAAAAAAAAAAACTAATCCCATCTGGCCCCAGTCATGACTGAAGAGAGTTATTGGATACTCTGTTAACAAATCAAAATAAAATAAACTGGGTATTGCAGAATGAATGTAATACAATCGAGCAGATTCATAATATTTATGTTTCTAGAAATAGTAGAGCAAACTCCTTCCCATGTTCTGAGGGAAGCTGATAGAAGAATGGCAACTGATTTTTCATCAGAAATAATTTTAAACATAATGCATGGATTGACAGACAGCAACATAGTTTGATAAAAAGCAACATGGAGGAGTACACATCAAAGTCTTCAACTTGGGCAACCTCCAGTAAATGTTTTCGAATTAAGAAATTCAGTGGGATTGAGAAAGCAAGGTGAATGGGATATTTATTGAACTGCTCGAAAATGGGAACTTATTCACTTGTTCCAAAATAAAGCTGAAGTCCCATTAGGAGAGTGATCACTTTTTCTGACTGGTTTAATATGTCTTGCTACCAAATATGGCCTTCAAAGCAAAGCCAGAATTAGGACAGCGAGATGGGTGTGGCAGCCCTGGGTGTAAACTGTGATTGGGGGTGGGGGGGGGGGGGTGCAATCATCGGGTAGAAATTCTAAGGGACTGCAGCACAAACACTGATTTATGAACCTCTGAGGAATGAATGGCAAAACTCTAACCATGGTCAAGTTGAATCTCTGAGGAATGAATGGCATATGTGGTCATGCTGAAGATCTGTGCAATAGTACTTCTACAGAGAAATGAGTGTTACAGATTATTTTTTTGCTTCTGGGATTCCAGTTTGAGAAACTCCCCGGGGCCTGATATCTGCAGTTCTGTTCTCAGGGTGAGATTCTGACTAAACAGAAAATGGTATGACGTGAGGAATAAAACTGATCAGGTTTTAATAAACTTTTCTGTCTGTCTTTCTGTCTCTCACTCTCTCAATGCCCTGGTATCTCAATGTGTTTATCCACAGGCTGTTTACTCCAGTCACATTTCTGACCTTTCTATTCCTAAGAGAGTCCCTCAGCTTTACTTAATTTTCTGCTGAAGGAGCAGAACAGGTGGTGGTCAACACTTTCTTCTACAGAAAGTACAGCTCCTAACTCATAAAGGTTTATCTAAAATTAGCTCTGAGCACAAAATGTTTTTCAGCTTGTTAAAAGCATAATTTTCTGTATGGCTCAACTTGTGTGTGTGTGTGTGTGTGTGTGTGTGTGTGTGTGTGTGTGTGTGTGTGTGTGTGTGTGTATGTGTGTGTGTGTGTGTGTGTGTGGGGGGTGCATTCCTTTCATAAGGTCTGTTAGAGGACAGGTTTATGGAGCCGAAGTCGAGCATGAAGTTTCTGTAGTAGCCTGCTAGCACACACAACATATCCTCTAGAAAATGATAATATACAAAATCTGTTATACTAGCAACTTTCTAAGCTTACAAGAGCAATAATTAAACTCTGCCCCTGATTTTGCACCTTAGTCCACCTATTATTTTTGACTCTATCCAGATTTTTTTTGCAGTAACAGGATGACAGATATGGACCCCTTACATATACTGTCTACCAATTCGCCCACTGCTTCCATGTTAACAGCTCCATTATTTTTATCTCTATCCAGATTTCTTCTATCGAGAGGTTGAAATGTATGAAAACCTCAGAACTGATACTGCTGCTGCCAGGGTTCGCTCTCACTCTTCACTCTCTCACATACACGCATTCCTTTCTGCTTTCATGCATGCATTCAATCTCACAGGCAGACAGAAATATACACACACACTTTTTTATCTTTCATTAATTTTATTTTACACTCGCTAAACAGCAAAAGAGCTTCTTAGTGAGTGTAAAATAATGGCTCCATTGATGTCGTTGTTCAATCTGTCATACACAGATGCACCTCTTCTGCATTTACACACATACATTCTGTTTTCATGCATGCACCGTTCATTCTCTCATGAACTGTTCACTCATACACACCTTCTGCTTTCATACACGCATTCACTCACTCACGCAGGCAAACACAACTCAAATACACACATTTTTCTCTGAACAGGCCCGTGGGCCAGCTGGTTGGGGACCGCTGCTCTACCCCAAACCTCTACTGTCCAGATTTTCATATAATGCCCAGATTTTTGCTTCATATTTTTGGTATGTTCCTCCTAAAATGGATGCGAATCATACAACTACGTGTCCTACTAAACATACATTTTTTGAAGGATGTGAAGTCGGAAAACTAAAATGTGTGTGGTTATTTAGTGCCTTCAGTCCTCAGATCATCCCAGTAATTTGCCAGAAAAACACAAACTTTAGAAGGAACAGACAAACAATATGAGCCAAAATATCAAAACATCTAGCGAAAATCTGGAAAGTTGAGGAATGCGATGCGTGCTGGTTGTTAGAGACCGTGTGAAGCAGGGAACCCAAGCACTAAATGTGTTATTCCACAGAAGAAACTCAATATCGTGGGTAGTATTGTTAGAACGTCATTATGAGGTCACAAAGAGGTAGGTGATTTGATAAGGGTCTGGAATTGTTTATGCTTTAGTCTGAGGCAGAAATGCCATTTTAGTAATGAGAGCGTACCCCTTTAAAGGGACTGCCCCAGGGATTTTTTGTTTTGATTCAGCCTTTGTTTACATTTCAGGTTGGCCTTTCAAAGCATGCTCACCTTTGGCTGAGGGTGGTCAGGGAAGAGTGCCTGAATGAAAATTCTAAAATGTCAGCCAAATTCCATCTCAAACTGCAGTTGTACTGACAACAGCTCTCGCTGTCAGCCATTCAATAGTTTAATCTGTGCATTTTACCCACTGGGAAAAGTAGTCCTTCAGGCGTTTTATGGCCTGACTGCTGCTACTACTCTAGAAAGCACATCAGTAATTCATGGCATTTAAAACATGCGTAAACAGTTTTTTTTTGTTTGTTTCTTTCATTTCATATTTTATTCAAAGGTGATTGTGAATCCCGGCCATCTACAACAATTTGATGACATGGCTTCTACCTATAGAAAGCACCCAAGTCAGGCAAGCAGTAGTGGAAACTGTATTTCTCTTTCATGTTTTACTGTATTCTGATTTTTGAATACTAGCCTGGTGTAGTGAGTTTCTGACCTGCTAGTAATTACATAGAAAGCTAGTGTGTGACAGAAGGTTGGAGCATTAGTAGACACACTCTTCTGTCCCTTTTTCAGCTTCTAGTTGATAGGTATACTTGAATCACTTTCTCTTGATTCTCAATTACTACAAAGGTTCCAATCCTACCTGAAAAACAGAAACAAGCTGTCCTGTGGGACAACAATCTATCCTCTCACCTTCCTATCACTCTTGGAGTCCCTCAAGGATCAATTCTTGGACAACTCCTTTTCACAATTTTCATTAATGATCTGAAAACCTCCCTCCCCCAAACTACATGCATACAATATGCCGATGATTCGACTATGTGCCCCGCATCCTCTCCAGCAAAACTCCAAACTAGCACAGAAACAGTCTTTACCTTAGTTGAAATCTGGTTCCGTCAAAGATGTCTCCTCCTTAACCCAAAAAAATAAAATTATTACTATTTACTCCCAACACAGACGTTCCCCTCTATCAGTTTCATAGTGAAATCAAATAATGGCACAGAAATTGCTCCCGACACCACCACCAAACTCCTCGGTGTAATAATAGATAATCTCAACCTTGACACACACATTAACTCAACTATTAAATCAGTCAATAGAAAACTTGGATTCCTCTATAGAATCAAACCTTTTCTCACAGTCTCAGCTAAAATTTCTATTGCCCAAACCCACCTCATTTCCACCCATCTATACTAACCTATCCAAAAGCAATCTAAATAAACTAGCAACCTCCTACAACAACATAGCCAAATTTGCCACTGGTGCCCCTTTCCGTACACGCCATTGCCTTAATCTTAAACTTCTAAGATGGCTGGAAGTACAAAATCAACTACTTTTCCAGCAACTCATTTTTATCCATAAGATTTTACATCATTCTACAAATACTCCCATACTTTGTAGCCTTTTCAATTCTTATTAAAACCTTCCAATCCTAAGATTCGCTAAAAAGTTACAAGTTGCCACTATAAAATCCAATAACAAATCCGGGGACTGCCTGTTCTCAAATGCTGTTGGCAATACTTGGAACAAACTTCCAAGTGAAATAACAACCCTTACTTCCACCAACTTTTTCAAGAAACAATTGAAAAAATTCATTAAAACCCAATGACTCTGCCCCTGCTCCAATCCTGACTGATACTATTCTCCATTTTTATAGGTTCATAGGTAGGTACTAATCTATCGGCCCTAGGGCCCATACAAGCCTAGCCAAAAAATGTACCCTGGCTTTCGCCACACAAGAAATTTATTTTCCTGTGCCCTGTCGAGCAGAGCCACAGAAGTGATCTCCGGGTTGAATTTCCCATTCAATCATCAAGATTTTTCTTGAAGAGTGCTAATGAGGAGTTCTGTTTGACATATTTAGGTATTCTGTTCCAGAGTATGGGAAGTCTCTGGGACAGGAATCTATCCCTCCAGCATGTTCTGTTTATTGTGGTGACGAGGTTTAGGTCCCTAGAGCATGTAGCTCGGAGGAATTGGGATTTCTTTAAGTGGAGAATTTCCAACAGCTCTGGGTTTGACATAGGTTTGTATGTTAGGCAGAGATCGCCCCTGAGTAGGCGATATGCGATGGAGTAAAGCTGTAGTTTTTTGAGACGGTCTGCATAGGGCTTCTATATACTCCCCAACTAAAAACATTTTTTTTTCTGATACTTCTCTATCCTCTAAATTTGACTTGACTCAACAATTTTTTTTCTTTTTTGGTACGTCCTTACTGTGCTGTGTAAACTCATGTACATTACACATATATATATATATTTTTATATATAAACTGTAAAAGAACAATTTTTTTTTTCCTATGTGTAGCCAAATAACTGTTTGCTATAATATTCCTGCCAATCAGCTGCATACTTATGTAATTGTTTTGTATTTCCACTGCTTTTTTGTGAACTATATGTATAAAAAAATTTTTTTCTTCTTTCTCGGAGCTTTTCTCCTCGGGCTTCTACTGAAAATGGACATGTATCCAATTAGACTAGCCCGGTCAACAAATGTAAATAAATACATGTGCTGATTTTTGAATGCTATTAAACAAATCCACTATTTTTTTATGAGTGGGCTGCTTGTACAGCTGTAGAAACAAGAATGATGCAAAATTTAAAAAATTAGTATACACTGATGTCCCTTTTCTCTGGCACAGCTTTCTTTACTTTAAATATCAGCCAGAAGCTGGAGGCATAGGTTCCATTCCAATGCAAGCTGGAGAGGAACACAAATACAAAGATTAGTTTATCCTGGGAACTGAAACAAGACTGGAACGGTGGATTTACAGGATATTTAAAAGTAAAATGACACTGGGTGGGAATGAAAGTTATGTGTTGAAGTGGGCGTGACTTGTCAGTTTAACTCAGACCCTAATTTTGAACATTGGAATTGTCCCTTTAAGAAATTCAATGGGCAACTAGCAATGCTGCAAGAGATGCATTTAAAGAAATGAACATCTAAATTTGACAAAATGAATTTCATGATGGATATTCAACAGAATATAAGGTATAAAGGAAAAGGAGAGTAATACTCATTATTAGCGAGGATTCAACAGTGATAGAAAAGGACAATAACAGTAAATTTGTATCAGTAAAGGGCTATTGTGGCAAGGAACAGGATTACACTGGCATGCATTTACATTCCAGCAACAGGAAAAAAACAAAGGTCAACAACCCAATTCAACAATATATTCTTTAATATGTTTAAAAATCATGTACAATCCCCTCTTAGAATAGATAACGAACAGGCAGGGTACTTCATTTAGATGCTTTTCTACATAAAAGCATAGGATGGATAGCAGCATCATAAAATATAAAACTGATTAACAGCTAGACTATACAGACATACATGCTTACATCTTAACAGCTTACTACAAAATGGCAATCAGGCTCACACATACTCAGTATTTATACACTTGTGCAAGCCCTTCGATACCTTCTTAAAGACACACAGACACACACACACACAGACACACACACACACACACACACACACACACACACACACACACACACACCTACATCCTCTCTCTCAAAAAGATTTCCCACAACTGAAAATGACACTGGAGTTAGACATGCATTAATACAGACACTAGAAACAAACACAATGTTTATGTCCAAGTTGCCATTTATCTATAACATGGTCTGGAGATGCAACCAGATATGGCAACATAGTAATCAGGACTGGGTTTAGCAAAAGGGACATTCTTCTGTGAACAACTCGCATCAGGACTTCAGGATTCATCACAGGAACACAGATATTCTCTGGAACGTCTTCTGAAACTGGAATGCTGGACAACTCACTCTGAGATAAACAGCCTCTCTTACAGGCTATGCACTGTGGTATAGGCTTGGACATCGGCATCAAATGTTTCCGATTCCGCCTTGGCTCTGAGCAAATATTCTTCACAATCCCAATCCAATTATAACCTTGGGACGTTTGCATCCTTATGACTTCTCCCTCTCATAATGGACTGAGCAGTTTGCTGCTCTTATCGTAACAGGACTTCTGGGCTAAATGCTTCTTCAACAGATTGGTTTTCACTGACCTGTTATTCTTGACACATGGAACCAACAACTGACTACTGATTGCTAACGTGGCTCTGATTTGCCTCAACAGAAGTCTGAGCAGGTAAACCAAGATGTTTATTACACGGAATATTTCTGATATTTAAAAGATTCAGGAAAACATCACTACTGTACGTTTAGAATTTTCTAGTAATTGTTTTGCACTTTGAACTGCACGTTCTGCCAAAGCATTTGACTGCAGATACTCTGGGCTAGTCATGACATGAGTTAAGTCCCAGTCTTTGGCAAATCTTTTGAACTGTTGGCTTGAAAACTGTGTGCCACTTTCAGAAATAACTTTCGGCAGACTACCATGGACTGCAAAATGACACCATCATAGTAATGACAGAACTGGACGCTAGATTAGGAAGTAGGTCAATTTCAAACCAAACTAAGAGTCTACTAACTGGAAGTAATTTTGACTATTCCATTTGAAAATGTCGGTGGCTAATGTTGACCAAGGTTGTGGGGGAATCGGGTTTAGCTGAAGTAGTTCTTTCTGTTGATGCGACTTAGTACTATCACATACTGAACAAAATAATAGCGCACACTCAATATCTTGTGACATAGACGGCCAAAATACTAGTCCTCTTGCCCTTCTTTTGGTAGTCTGCTCCTGGTGCCCACAATGTAAGATAGTAAAGCACTCTTGCTGCAAACACTTTGGAACAATAACTTCAGGACCTTTTATGACAATACCATTGTCAGAATAAAATTTCATCTCTGTATGGAAAATAAGGTTGCACTTCTTGAGGTAAACTAGATTGCTTTGACAGTCATCCTTGTTTGATAAAGTCAGCTTCTGTAAAACTGAATCTGTGGTTGTATGATTTCTAATCTCTTCAAGACGTGTGGAAGAAAAATTACTCACTTCCATGACTTCAAAATCAAGTTTCATTGTCGAGCGGTTCTATTTTACATTTGTTTACCGGGAAAGTCCGACTGAATACAGGTCCATTTTCAGCCGAGGCCCAGGGAGAAAAGTTCCACAATACAATACAGTACATGAAAGAAGAGAAAAAAATATATAGCATACTTACAGCAAACACACACTATATGTTAAAGATTAACAATTCTTATAGTAGACAATCATTGGGGTACATAATAACTTAAAACAGCATTTGTATTAGTGGTAAAACTGGGTGATCTGGATAATGTTTTAGCAAGATAAAGAAGTTTGTCTTTCCTTGTAGACAAGACTGAATGATACTTTTGCAATTTCAACATCAAGTGTTGCAATCTGACTGGAGCTGTATGCACAGGCTATCTCAAAATAGTGACTAGAGGTTGGTGGTCTGTTTTGATCTGGATAGGTCTACCATAAACATAATCACTGAACATCAAACATGCAAACACAATTACCAGGAGTTTTTTCTCTATCTGAGCATAATGAATTTTAGTTTGGGTTAGAGTTCTGGATGCAAAGGCAACAGGTTGTCCCTCTTGTAGAATGACTGCACCTAGACCAAATTTTGAAGCATCATATGAAAGAGTAATTGGCTTGTGGACGTCATAGTATCTGAAAGTTGGTGGACTGGCAATTCTCTGTTTCAGAACATCAAATGCTCTCTGGTGTTGATCTAACCATGACCAGGATACATCTTTACGTGTTAGCTCTCTGAGTGGTGATGTTATTTGGATAAAGTCTAGAACAAACTTGCCTAGGTAGTTAACCATGCCAAGAAAACATTGTAGGGCTTGAACACTGTTTCGAGAATGAGAAGTTATGTACCTACCATAACGTTCCATGTTAGTTGTCTTCTTCTCGCCTTCTTTCTTGCTGGATGGGTTCGGAGCCGATCCTCGGCTCCGACTCGGCCAATACTAAAGCTCGAGAGCTACTTTCCACCGGCTCGAGGCTCCCCTATATCCCACAATGCTATGCGGTAAATACCCAGATCTCGTTTGATAGCTGAAAGAATAGCAGTGCTGGTCTCGTAGAGACAGAGAAAAAGGAAATCCACCTCTATAGAAAGACTACCTGTAGAACTATCAAACAGGGGCAATAGAGGTGGTTGACGCTATGGAAGATAAAAGATCCCAAGGATCCTCTCGGTCTGTCCAGGCTAGGGGGATGGAGGGTGGGGCCTTAAGAAAGAAGGCGAGAAGAAGACAACTAACATGGAACATTATGGTAGGTACATAACTTCTCAATGTTAAGTTGTCAATCTCGCCTTCATTCTTGCTGGATGGGACCGCGTCCCTAGCACCCTTATCCTGGGTGGCTCATCGGAACAGACTCTTGAGTATGGTGGAACCAAAGTTAGCCCGGTTTCTGGAGGCCATATCCAATTTATAATGTGAGATAAAGGTATGAGGAGAAGCCCATGTAGCTGCTTGACAGACAGAATCTATGGGCAGTCTGTCTTGAAATGCTACAGACGTAGCTAACGCTCTGGTTGAATGAGCTCTAGGTCGTGATGGTAGCTTTTGGTGTCTGAGATCATAAATGAAGGAAATTACAGAGGCCAGCCATCTCGAAAGCGACACTTTGGAAACTGGAAGGCCCATCCTGCCTTCCGCATAGGATAGGAAGGAGCTGCTTCGACTTCCTAAACTGTTTAGTCCTATCCAAATAATAGCGAAGCTGGCGATGAACATCTAGGAAATGTAACTTTTGTTCTGCCTTGTTGGAATAATTAGGGAAGAAAACTGGAAGGTCGATTGTCTGATTCAGATTCGCCTCAGAAGAAACCTTTGGTAAAAAGGAAGGGTTGGTCCGAAGGGACACCCTGTCTTTGTGGAAAACTAAGTATGGAGGACGACTGCAAAGAGCATGAAGTTCAGATACCCGTCTAGCAGATGTTATGGCTACTAGAAAAAGGGTTTTCCATGAAAGCAATTTCAGAGAGCAGGAAGCGGCCGGTTCGAAGGGGGGGGAGAATCAAGGAGGCTGGAACCAAATTTAAGTCCCACTGAGGTGGGGGGTCTCTAATTGGGGGCTTGAGCAAAAATATACCTTTTAGAAAGGCTTTGCAAAGTTTATTGGACATGATGCTGGAGTCTGAAAAGCCTACATGGAAATTAGATATAGCCGCCAATTGTACTCTAATAGTAGACGAAGAAGAACCAGAGTGAAAAAGTTCTGCCAGGAAGTCTAGTATAGACTGGATAAATGCAGTGAAAGGGTCTATGTTATTAGTTGCTGCCCAGAAGGAAAAACGTTTCCACTTGCTATTGTAAATCCTTCTTGTAGAAGACTTGTGGGACATTTTAAGTATGTTACGGACCGAATGGGAAATTAAAGGAAGTCTGGCTAGGGTAGGAAGCGGAGCAACCAAGCTGTGAGATTGAGAGATGGGAGGGAGTGGTGCAGCTGACCTGATTGATGCGTCAAAAGATCTGGCACTGGATCCAGATGCCAAGGCTGCTCCAACAGAAATCGGTGAAGGAATGGAAACCATATCTGACGAGACCAGTAAGGGGCAATGAGGATCATGTCGACTCTCAAAGCGGTAGCTTTCTGATTTACTTGAGAGATCAGTGGAAAGGGGGAAAGGCATACAGAAGTCCCCGGGGCCAATCGTGGACTAGAGCGTCCCTGGCGGGTTGACTTGGTAGGGGAAAGAGGGTGAAGAAATCATGACACTTGCTGTATTGGGGAGTAGCAAAAAGATCGCAGCAAGGTCGGCCCCATTTCTGAAAAATTTCTTCCAGCACTGACTGTTTGAGAGACCACTCGTGTGGGTATGAGTATGGCCCTGCTCAACTTGTCCGCTATCACGTTGGACTTCCCAGGGATGTGCGTTGCTATCAGAAACCGCTGAGATGAGATCGCCCACTGCCAACGTCTGAGTGCCTCTCGACATAAGGAATAAGACTTGGTTCCGCCCTGTTTGTTGATGTACCATACTACACACATATTGTCTGTCTGAATTGCAATAGTCCCGGTGGGAAGAGAGTGCTGAAGGGCTTGCAACGCTAAAAGTACTGCTCTCATCTCCAGGACATTTATGTGCAGATGGCTTTCGAAAGGTTGCCATGTGTCCTGGATCGTCCTGCCCTGACAATGCCCCCCCACCCGATCAGGGAGGCATCCGTTGTCATCGTGGCAAGCGGAGGGGGGGGACGACGAATGATCTGCCCTGAAGAACTTGAGGGGAGGTCATCCACCAAGTTAGATGCTTCTTGCATGATTGGGTCAGCAGAATACTGAGAGACATTGGGAACTTTTGGAAGGATCACTGAGAAAACAGCATCCACTGGAGGATCCGCATGTGAAAGCGTGCTAGAGGCAGAAGTGTAATGGCAGCTGCCATGAGACCTAAAACCTACAAGACAAACCTGGCTTTGATCCTGTCGCATTGAAGAAGAATGTGAACATGTTTGCGGATATCTGATACTCTTTGCTCTGTTAGTTTCGCGAAAAGATGAATTGCGTCTAATGTGGCGCCTATAAAGGTAATAGCCTGAAAGGCAACAAGGCAGATTTTTCGAAATTTATGGAAATGCCTAGAGCTTGACAAGTATGAATGGTGTAGTCTCTGAATACGAGAAGTTGACGCCTGGTGGTAGCAGTAAGGAGCCAGTCGTCCAAATATGGAAACACCTGGAATCCTTGTCGTCTCAGATGAGCCGTGACCACTGCCATGCATTTGGTGAAAACTGGGGGGGGGGCTGTAGTGAGACCAAAGGGCAGGGCTCTGAACTGATAGTGACTGGCTCCCAGCCGGAAGCGGAGGAACTTTCTGGAGCGTCTGTGCATCTTGATATGATAGTACGCATCCTGAAGGTCTATTGAGCACATCCAATTGTCCTGACCCAAGAAGGGTAGAATGGACTGAAGCGTGACCATCCGGAATTTTGTTTTGTTTACAGACTTGTTTAGTCTGCTGAGATCCAATATTGGTCTCCAGTCCCCTGTCTTTTTTGAAACCAAAAAGAATTTGGAGTAGATTCCAGATCCTTGCTGGTCTGCCGGGACTGGCTGGATAGCTCTTTTTGACAGCAGCTTTGATATTTCTAGCACTGCTTGTTCCCTTAGACTGGGTGGAACGCCTGGAAGGGGCCCTTTTGGTTGGGATGGGATGTGGACAAAGGGAATTTTGTAACCCTCGGATATAATCGACTGTACCCATTTGTCTTGAGTGAGGGAAAGCCAGGCTTCTGGATACAGTGATAATCTTCCCCCGACTGCCTCCGAAGGTGGACAGTCGAGCAGCTTCTCAGGGATGCTGAAAAGGTTTGTTAGAGAGAGTCTCTCTGCTACCTTGATTCTGCGGACCCCCCCCCTGCCCCTAGGGCGGCATCTATTGTTGTTCCCCCTCTGCCTCTAGAGGGGAACTGACTGCGTGCATCAGGCGAGACTCCCTGTGATTTGCGGAACCACATCCCCCCCCCCTTCTGACCCTTGGGATACGGTCTGGAAGGGGTAGAAAACCGGACTCCCACGGCAGAGAGAGTCTTGCCATCCTGTTCGCACCTAGTCAACGTGTCCTTCACCTGAGGTCCAAACAACGCTGTACCATCAAAAGGGGAATTGGTGAAGGGCGCCTTGAAAGGGTCCGCAAAATTACAAAGCCACATCCAGGCGTGACATCGTAAAGCTACACCTGTGCCAGCGGCCCTACTCGCCCCATCGGCCGCATAAGAAAGAAGCCGCATGGAGGAGTTGACGATTGAATTCAGGGTTGCCAGCTGGGAGTTCATTTTGTCTCGAATCCCCTCAGTTGTTGGATCCTGCAAAGCATCACCCATTTCCTTGAGCATATCTCTGAAGACGGGTGAAGTGAAACAAGTAGTTCAGCGAACGCATAGCAAAGGTCGCTGAGGAGAACATCCGCTTACCGTACCTATCCATAGTCCTAGATTCCTTATTAGGAGGATGGATAGGTACCGAAGGATCAGCTAATTCCTTCTTAGTGGCTGCGGCCACCACCATAGCATCAACAGAGACGCCCTTGGATAAGAATTCTTTGTCCTTAGGAGCTGTAATAAACTTGGACGGCCTTCGTGGGGTAGGTTCCACCGTATCAGGGGCTGTCCACGCCTTCCTTGCCACCACTTCCATGAGGGGGTCGAAGGGAGGAGATACCAGGAGGTGGAAGGGCGAGAGCCAAAAGCCTCAAGGTAGACCGACTCGTCCTCTGAAGGGTTAAGGGTGGACCAGTTCCCCCTCTGTTTAAGGATCTCAAGGATGTCTGAAAAGGAGACATCCCTCAGAGGAGGACCGTGGGGACCCTTCAGACTCATCCAAGTCGGTATCCGAGGTGATAGACTCGGGGGAGTCAATATGCTTTCTCTTGCATTGTTTCTTCCGAGGGGGTTCCCCTGAAGGATCAGGAAAAGCCTCGGAAGAGGAGGATATTCCCAGTGGGGAAACTTGAGACGTTGGCTCTCTACGGTCTGGGACGAGAGGGTGGGTAGAGACCATCGCAGGCACTGTAGAGGGAGGAGCTAAGGGTGCCGACCGTGGAGCAGACACCAGGTCTAGCATGCTCCGCATGACCTCTAAGGCGCCCTGATCAGGCGGGGCCCAAGATCCCCGCTCCGCAGAGACGAGGACTCCTTCCGGCACCGAAAGGGACGGCTCCGAGGCCGATGGGGCCGAGTTCACCAGCACAGAAGCTCCGAGAGGGAGAACGGGCTCGGACAAGGGTCCAATGCCACTCGCCCCATCGGAGCCGACAAGGGAAGCCTGGTGTCCAGATCCCTCCAAGGAGGAGATCGGAGCCGACAACGGAGCCGAAAGTGGAAGTATCGGCTCCGACGCACCGACAGTCACGGCTCCGAGAAGCTCTGGCTCCGAACTCATGGGAATCGGAGGAGGAACTGAGAAAGGGATGGGTATAGCCACTGACTGTTGGGTAGGGCTATGCAGTATTTGTGCTAGTGCCTGTGACTTAAGAAGTCTGCTCACCACCCTCTCTAAATCATGGTCGGACAGTCTGGAGGACCGAGAGGAGTGGGCCCTATGGCTCCTCTCTGATAATAGTGGAGATCCCGGGGCCAAGTGGATAGAGCCAATGGATGGGGATCTAGACCTCTTTCTAGTAGATGGCTCCGACAAAACTATCGGAGCCGTCTGAATCTCGGACCTCTCGGCTCCAGCCGGAGCCGAGGTAACCATTTTAGTCTTAGAAATATCAGCTCCAGACGGAGTCGATGTCGAAGAAGCCTTAGAGCCACCAGCGGACGGCTCCGAAGCTGGAGCCGACGGCTTGGAAGGTTTTCCTGACACGGTCTGGGTCAGGGAGCCTTCAGGCTTTAATAAGCCTCGCAGTATCAATTTATTTTTGCGTTCCTGCAGGACTCTTGGACTGAAAGCGTGGCAGACAGAACAAGAGTCCTGCAGGTGCAAAGGTCCCAGACAATATACACAAGAAGTGTGACAGTCTGTCAGAGACATTTTCTGATAGCACAAGTCACACTTCTTAAAGCCTGAGACCTTAGAGTCTTTAGACATCCCAAAGAAAAACTGTGAAACACAGACACACAAACAAAGACACACCTGTTAAGAAAGGGGAAAATAATCCAACCACTCCCACAATAAGTATGGCTAAGGGGAAGGGAGGAGGGCCCGAAGGCCTAAGAAAATTAACAGGGGATAAACGGGAAAAACAATTAGGGGAACCCGAAGGAAACTAGGGATAGTTAACTAATAAACTGTTAAGAAAACTATTCTAAGAAAAAAATAAGGGGTTTTACAACTATCAAAAGTCACTAACCTGCCAAGCCGGTAGAAACAAGCACCTCGTAGCTAAAGCGGCAAACGAGATCTGGGTATTTACCGCCTAGCATTGTGGGATATAGGGGAGCCTCGAGCCGGTGGAAATAGCTCTCGAGCTTTAGTATTGGCCGAGTCGGAGCTGAGGATCGGCTCCGAACCCATTCAGCAAGAATGAAGGCGAGATTGACAACTTAACATTGTCTGTTTGCTAAGAAGGGTCTGGCCGTAAGCCTGAACTAGTGAATAAATGACCAACATAAGTGACTTCTTGTAGACTGAATCTGTATTTCTGTGGATTCACTTGACATGCTCTTTCCAGAACTTTTCTGAGGTTTCTGTCATGCTCAGCTTCATCATTACCTCTTACTAGTATATCTACTATAACAGCATAAAGATAACCAGAAAAAAAATTGCTCCGTTGCACGCTGAAAGACTTCACTTGCAGAATTTATCCCAAATGGCATTCTCAAAATCTGTACCTTCCAGAGTACTGAAAGTGGTTAGCAATGAGGATTTCTTGTGAAGCAAAACTTGCCAAAATGAATTCTTTGCATCTAAAACAGAAATAAACAGTGGCATTTGGTATAACAGCAGCGACTTCTTCGAATCTATGCACTGGATGATAAGGTCTTTTCAATGCCTTGTTTAAATCTAATGGATCAATACATATTCTAATGTCGTCTGAGCTTTTCTTATGAGCTACCAGCATGGTGGATACCCATTCAGTCGGGGTTGATGAACTGACTTGACAAATCACACCTTGTTGCACCATTTTATCTAGCTTAGCTTTGACTCTGACAAGCATAGCTACTGAAACTTACTGGGCTGGCCCGACAATTGGGCTGACACCTGGGTCTAACTTCATGGAGTACACAACTGGAAGCTTGCTTAGTTTGTCTTTGAAAAGATCAGCATAGGTAGAGAAAATATACTGGGTGAAATTAGAATAGTGGTCTTTGAAGCTAACGTACTGGACTTCCTTGTTTTTACCAAGCTGAGGAGTGGTGATTCATCCCTGTGACAAAGCAGAAATTCCTTGAGGCTCCAAGAGCAGATTAAGTTTTTTCTTACATTTATTTCATCAAATTGCACTTCTTAACACTTACAGTTGTGCTATACAGCTAATCAAATACATTTTGCACTGTTATAAAGCTATTTTACTGCTTCACTGCATTTCTGTACTGTTTTAACTGTATTTTCATTGCTAGACAGTGCTTCATTACTGTAAATAAAGAAGGTATGTACTCACCATAACATTCCATTTGAGTAGTTAAACTTAATTTGTCAGCAACCTGTGGGTTTCGAATCCGAGCCGGCAGCTTCCCAAGCTAAAGAGCCGAGCTCCAAGCTCCTCCCCTTACCCATACTGCACTGCAACCTCCTTCCAACCCTCAGATCGAGTTTGCCACCCACAGCGAGACAGATATCAACCCAAGAGACATAACCTGACCTGAATACGTAAACTAGGCTCACCAGACCCAGAACACTGAGCCCAAAAACAGACATAAACCACCAAGGTCTGGGGGTAGGAGGGAGGGAAGATTGCTGACAAATGAAGTCTAACTACTCAGAAAGAACGTTAAGGTGAGTACATAACTTCTTTATCTGAAGTAGTTAACTTAATTTGGTCATCAACCTATGAGACAGAGTCCCCAGCTACCAAAAATCTTGGGAGGCCCTTAAGGAAGGATATTTTGGAGCACTACAGAAGCAAAAGAAGCCCTTCCCCTAGACACAATGTCCAACTTATAATGAGTAATAAAAGTGTGAGAGAAAGCCCAGGTAACTGCTAAACAAATGTCATCCAGGGAAACTCTGGACCAAAATGCAGCAGAAATAGCCATAGAACGAGTAGAATGAGCATTAATCCTGGTGGGTTCTGGTAATCCATGTTCCTTGTATGCCTGTAAAATACAAAGAGAGATCCATCTAGCAAGAGTCACCTTTGAAACTGGTTTCCTCAAAAAAAGTTTGGCAAAGGAAACAAAAAGCTGATCAGACATACAGAAGCATTTAGACCTATGTAAGTAAAAGCGTAACGGTGCGTCTGTGAACGTCCAGCAAATGAAGTTTGTATTCCCCTTTATTTTGAAAGTTAGGAAAGAATACTGGGAGATTAATAGACTAATTAATGTTCGACTCCGAAGCAACTTTAGAAAGGAAAGAAGGGTTAGTCCTGAGACGCACCCTATCCCTATTAAAAACTAAGTACGGAGGCTTCATACATAAGGCTTGAAGCTCCGACACTCTTATGGCCGAAGTGACAGCCACCAGGAAAGCTGTCTTCCATGACAAAAATTTTAAATCAACTGATGTTGCGGGTTCGAATGGAAGCGCAACTACGGCCTGGAGAACAAAGGTCAAATCCCACAGAAGAGAAGGATGCTTAATAGGAGGTCTCAGTAAAAAAGTACCTTTGACAAACGTCTTACAAATTCTGGCAGCAGCTAAAGAACCTGCATTTTCTCCTACATCAAAATGGGATATAGCCGCCAACTGGACTTTAACCGTGGAAGAGCTGGCCCCCTGCTGGAAAATTTGATACAAAAATTCTAATACCGCTTGAAAAAGAGCGGTACAGGGATCCAAATTTCTCTGAGAAGCCCAAATGGAAAAACGCATCCATTTACTACAGTACACCTTCCTGGTAGAGGACTTGTGTGCCGCCACCAGAATGGACTTAACTGGGGGAAGAGACCATGAGTCCTGGCAATTAATGGAACTGGAACTAAGCTTGAGGCTGTCCAGATTCGAAGGAAGAATTCCCAAGGGATGGCGAATGAGATCCAGAATGGGATCCAATATCCAGGGCGGAGCTACTAAATGAGACTGTAGGCAGGGAAACCATATCTGACTAGGTCAGAAAAGGGCTATGAGGATAACCCTGCTCCCCTAATCGCCGAGCTTTCTTTAAGAATTTTGCCATGAGAGGAAGCGGGGGGTACGCATAAAGAAGACCAGGTGTCCAAGCATGGACAAGTGCATCTCTGGGGGTTCACCCGCGCATGGGAATCAGAGCGAAAAACTCACTGCACTTTGCATTGGATGGCGATGCTAAGAGATCGCAGCAAGGCTGACCCCACTTGAGGAAGATTTGTTCCGCTACATAAGGGTTCAGAGACCACTTGTAAGGTAAAAGGATAGACCTGCTCAGTTTGTCCGCCAAAATGTTGGACCGACTCGGGATGTGCATTGCTATCAGAAAACAATTGGTGGAGATCAACCATTCCCAAACACTCATGGCCTACCGACAAAGTGGGTAGGACCTGGCTCCCCCCTGTTTGCTGATAAACCAGACCAATGACATATTGTCGGACTGAAACGCAATAGTTCCCAGAGGAAGAGAAGCATGAAGGACCTACAATACTAAAAGAACTGCTCTCATCTCCAGAACACTGACATGCAGAATGGTCTCATTTGGGGACCACATGCCTTGAACAGTCCTGAATGAGCAATGCCCCCCCCCCACCCTAGACGGGAGGCATCCGTGGTCACCGTGGCTTGGGGCGGAGGCGTAACAAAGGGGCATACCTCTCGCAGATCCTGGGATTGAAGCCACCACATGAGAGAAGCTGTGCACACCTTGCTTAGAGGAATCGGGTAGTTTAGGGGCTGGTATAACAGAGACTACTGAACTTGTAACGTCTACTGTAACACTCATATGCTGACGTGCACAAGGAACCAGATTTATAGCTGCTGCCATGGACCCTAAGGCTCTCAGGACTAACTCTGCTGGGGGTGAAGATGTCTGGAGAAGCACCAAGACATGAAGGGTCAGGTTCTGAAGTCTGTCTGGGGTCAAAAATATCATGGCCTGATGAGAATCTATTCTCGCCCCTATGAAGTCCAGAATCTGAACAGGCTGAAGAGAGGACTTCGTAAGGTTCAATGTAATACCCAGTAGATCTGATAATTGAAGGAAGGAATCTTTGGCTTGCATAAGTTGATGCCTGGAGGGGGAAGTGAGGAGCCAATCGTCCACGTACGGGAAGACGTGACTGCCCTGAAGCCTCAGGTGGGCAGCTACAACTGCCATCACCTTGGTAAACACCCTGGGGGCTGTTTTGAGACCAAAGGGTAAGACCCTGAACTAGTACTGACTGGCGCCTAGCCAAAAGTGGAGAAACTTCCTGATCACCTGTCCATCAGGATATGGTAGTATGTATCCTTGGTCTACATAACACATCCAGTCTTCCTCCTGCAAGAATGGCAGGATGGATTGTAATGTGACCATCCGGAACTTCTCCTTGGCAATGGACAGGTTCATTGTGGATAAGTCGAGAATCGGCCTCAAGTCCCCCATCTTTTTTGGCACGAAAAAGAACCTGGAACAGATGCCTAATCCGGACTAGTCTGGGGGGAACTGGCTGGATTGCCATTTTGCCTAGCAGCTTGTCTATTTCCAAAGCTGCCACCTCCCTTTGAACAGGTGGGACATCCGGGAGGCGCCTTAGAGTTAATGCACTGTTTACGAAGGGAATGGAATAACCTCTGAATATTATTTGAAGCACCCAGCCGTCTGACGTTATGGACCCCCATTGAGCTAGCTGCTTCGAAAAACGTCCCCCAACTGCCTCCAGAGTGGAGCAGTGGGGCAACCCCTCAGGGCTGCTGCGCGGGTCGATCCAAAAAAAGGTTCCCATGACCCGAAGTTCTTTGGTCCCCCTCTGCCTCTAGGCCGGCATCCACCTTGTCCCTCTCTGCCTCTAGGGGAAAAGGATTCCGGAGCGTTCCAGGAATACTGAGACTTCTGGAACCACAACTTCTTCTGCCCTCGCTGGCTCCTGGAAAAAGACCTTTGAGGGTTGGAGAAGCGGATTCCGACGGCAGACAGCTTCTTCCCATCCTCCTCACTCTGGACTAGCATGTCTCGGACGGTCTTCCCGAACAGGGTCAAACCGTCAAAAGGGGCATTCGCAAAGGATGCCTTGAAAGGTTCCGAAAAATCGCAAAGCCGGAGCCAGGCATGATGCCTCATGGGAATACTGGACCCGGCCGCCCTAGCGGCTTCCTCGGTGGAGTGAGAGAGTAAATGCATGGACATATTCGTAACTGACTTTAGAGTGGCCATACGAGCCGAGAATGAATGTTGATCCTCTGCCAAATTGGACTCTGGGGGAGACTCTGCATACTCTTTCACGAGGTCGCTCTGAAGTCTAATCACGTGGGCCATATAGTTCAGCGCCCTTATGACAAAGGTAGCTGAAGCATACGCCCGCTTTCCGAGACGATCCACCGCCCTAGACTCCTTGTCGGGAAGATGGACCAAGGAACTTTCCTGGGCCAGTTCCTTTCTGGTGGCTGCCGCCACCACCATGGCATCAACTGGGGAACCCTTACTTCATGCCGGACTGTCAGAAGGGGGGGCTCAACACTATCTAGCCATTTTGGTACTGGCTCTACAGTGTCTGATTCCGTCCAAGCTCAGGTGGTAATGAGGTCCACCAGAGGATCAGCCGGGGGGACACCCAAGAGGTAGATGGGCCTGCATCAAATGCCTCCAGGAATACAGATTCATCCGAGAAAGGCTTTTGGGTGGACCAACCTCCCCTCTGGCAGAGAATTTCCACTATGTCTCCAAAGGAGACGTGTTTGTGAGGCGATCTGGGGGAGCCTTCCCCTTCCTCCAAGTCGGTATCCTCAGTGAGGGATTGGGGGAGTCCATGTGCCTCCTCTTGCACTGGCATTTGCGAGGGACTTCCTTGGGGGAACTCTCCGGGGAGGGCTCACAAACAGTTTCGTACTCCTCGAGGGGAACCATCTGGGGCGTATCAGACACAGGCTGTCCCTGGGAAGACTGAATGACAGAAGACATACTCAAATGCGAGGGAGCAGTGGCGGACTCAGAGGAAACAGTGAGGGGGTTTTGATCCACCTGAGCGTACCATCTCCACAATGAAGACCGAAGGGTAACTGGCTTCCCTGAAACTGGTGGAATGAGTAGCCGTGCCCCTCGGATCCGATGAGGGGATCAAAGCCGAGCCCGGAAAAGCCAAACCCAGAGGGCAGGGACGTCGGGAGGCATACGCACTGTACTGATTTCAGTACAACTTATTTAGAAGGGGGGTAGCTTTTTAAATTTTCACTTTTTTTTTTTTCGTGCTTTACTGCATGATGACGTCAGCTCATCAGGGCAGCCAGTCGGAATGGAGCTCATCGCGCATGTATTTCCGGCCAGTTCAAATGCTTTTTGAGCGGGAGGATTCAAGTGTTATGTTGGATGTACACATTATGTTGGTCTCACTTCAAGGACTTTATTTAGAAGGGTCTTGCAACCGAGGGTTGGTGAGTAATATGAAGAGAGAGTGTGTGTGTGTGTGTGTGTGTGTGTGTGTGTGTGTGTGTGTGTGTGTGTGTGTGTATGCCCCAGGTGGGATGTACTGGTGATTACTCATGGTGGTGTGGTAGGGAATACCTCAGGCTTGAACCCTGTACCTTGTATGCAGGTGTTAAAGACCTGAATTCCCTACCCACCACCATTTGTAAAAAAATTGCAGATTTTTGCCTAATATTTGATCTGATCAATATCTGTATCGTATCTGTGTTTTTTAAATATTGCAATGCTTAAAATTTGATGGTGCAGTGGTAGCAACGTAGCATTGATGCCTCACAGCTGTAGGTTCTTGGGTTTGGTTCTTGGCTGGGGTGCCTTCTTTGTGTGTGGGGGGTGTCTGTATCTTCACCCTGTGTTTGTGTGGGTTTGCTTTTGTGTCCTCCCATGTTACAAAGACATGTCTGCATTATTTTTTCCTGGGCCTCTGCTGAGAATTGTTTTTTTTTCTGTTCCAAGTCAGACTGTCCTGATTAACAAATTGACAGGCATTTAAATTTCAGACTTCACGTTTCTGAATGTTTACTTCCTTACATATTTGATGGTGCAGTGGCAGTATTGTTGCCTCACAGCTATAGGTTTTCTGGTTTGATTCTTGGCAGGGGTGCCTTTTGTGTGGAGTCTGCATCTTATCCCTGTGTTTGTGACATAGTAAAACAACTTTTTATTCTAGCAATAAATATATACTAACACAACCTTTTTTATAGCAATTTTTTTAAGTTTATGTCTATTTGAAATTTGTCCTTATTTTTGGGACTGTAATACCCTGTTATTGGCTTTGTCCAGGTTTTTTGTGCTAAGGTTGACAGCTATGGCAAGAACTGAATTCACTGAATATGTTTGAGGGCTGTATTCCCTCATTACTGGGTTTGTCCAGGTGTTTTGTGCTAAGAGGTTGACAGCTATGGTGAGAACTGAATTCATTAAATGATAGCCATTTAAGTTTCAGTCTTCCTCTCTTTCACAAAGCAGGTGATTTGGCATAGTGGTATGTTGTTCTGACTATTTTGCACAGTGCCCTTGGCAGTAAAATGTATGCTGGTAACACAGCATTTTATTTTAGCAGCTTTCCAAGATTATACAAGCAATGTTTAATGTGTTCCTGTTTTTTGCCCTTTTGACCCACCCCAATAAATTTGTCTTTTTCCAGACTTCTTGTGCTGCGAAGTTGAGATGTGGTTCATAGGTTCGTACTAGGCTATCTGCCCTAAGGCATTTATAAGCCTAGCCAGAGTGTATGTGGCTTACACCACCCCTTAGGATGAGAATACTACACCCTTTTAGGGTTTAGTTTACTATGCCTCTGTCTAGTAGTGAGACAGAGATGACCCCCGGGGTAAACCTACGATCTCCCATCCACTCGTCGAGATTTCTCTTGACTAGAGTCAGTGAGGGGCTCTGCCTAACATGGACTGGGATTCTGTTCCAGAGTGTAGGGAGCCTCTGGGTTATGAATCTGTCCCTCCAGCACGTCCTATTTATTTCTGTGTTGAGGTTTAAGTCACTTGTTCTCATGGCTCTGATGGATTTGGACTTTCTGAGGTGGAGCATGTCCATTAATTCAGGATTGGACATGGCCCTGTACGTCAGGCACAGATCACCTCTGAGTAGGCGGTATGCGACTGAATAGAGCTGCAGTTTTTTCAGTCGGGCAGCATATGACATATGTTTAAGATCCTTTATCCTCTTGGTAAGGAACTTTTGGGGTCTTTCCAACTGCTGCAAGTGTCGGGTGAGATACATCCCAAATGGGGCATTGTACTCAATCATTGGCATGATAAGAGAAGAGTACATGGGCACAATGACCTCTCTTGATCTAGATGTGAAACCCTTCATGATAAGGTGGGCAATATAAAAGGTCTTCCTAACCACTTTGGCAATGTGAGTGTCAAATGAGAGGTTACTGTCAAACTGGGTCCCTAGGTCCCTGATTACCTCTTCCGTACTTAATGGATTACCGCCTATGTGGTAATTTGTCGGTACCTTGTTTTTCCCAAAGAGTATGACTATACATTTTTTGGCGTTCAGCTTAAGGCCATGGCTCTGGCACCAATTATCCGTTTCTATGAGGCCTCTCTGAAGGATGTTTGTGTCCGCTGGAGTATCAATTATGGCACCCAGTTTGCAGTCATCTGCGAACTTTGTACGCCACAATCCTCCTATGTTTGCCTGTACTTCAGAAAAATAAATGCCGAACAAGAGGGGTCCCAGGACTGAGCCCTGTGGGACACCGCTTGTGACTGGCTTAGAGTCTGACATAGCTCCAGCAACTCTGACCCTGTGGGTTCTGTCCTTGAGCCAGTTTGCAACCCATCTCGTGACATATAGGTTTACATTTAAGCTGGTGAGTTTGTCTAAGATGCCCGAGTGGGGTATTGTGTCAAAGGCTTTTGCAAGGTCAAGGTAGGCTGTGTGAACTGCCTTACCCTCATCAATGGCCTTAGTGATCGTTTCAAAAAAGTCGACCAAGTTCAAAAGGCAGGATCTGTCCTTGACAAAGCCAAATTGAGTAGGATCCAATGTCTGTAGGTCCCAAATGTCTTTGTTTATGAGTTCCATAATGATCCTCTCCATAGCTTTGCAGACCAGACTCGTCAAGCTTATGGGGCGGTAATTTCCAGGGTCCGTAGAGGCACCGCCTTTGTGAAGTGGGACCACTGTTGCCGTACACCACTCTTTGGGTACGTATCCTGTAGTAAGGCTAAGATTAAACAGCAGCCTTATGTGTGGGTTTAGTTCCTCTTGGAGTTCATGTAGCACACAGCCCGGGACACCATCCGGTCCCATTGATGCTGTGTTTTTAGCTTTAGAGAGGGCGGCTCTCACCTGGGCATCTGAGATGTTAGGGAGGCTACACTCTGCTGGGATAGTTATTTCTCCTTTTGGGGGGGAGAGGGAAGAGAAATTTGCACTGAACCTGTCTGCCAGAATGTTGGCAATGTCAGTGCGTTCAGTGTATTTTGTGTCATTTTGGACTAACTCTGAGCATATCTGGGAGTTTCCACCCACGTTTCTAACATAGCTAAAGAAGGCCTTGTGATTGTCTTTTGTGTCTTTTGCGATTTTTCTCTCAAAGTTGGCCTTGGATGATTGATGATTTTATGAGTGATCATAGTTTTTTGCTAGTACTGATCAGAGACGCCTTCCCTTTTAGGGATTTTGCTCTGTCATGTAGTAGCTTCCTCCTCCTGCTGTAAAGTTTGTTTATGGCTGGGGTCCACCAGACCGGGCGCCTGCCTTTGGGGGAATGGGTCTTGGTTTTATTTGGGATTGCATGATCCATGCATTCTTGAAGGTGCCCATAGAAGGCATTTGCAAAGGATTCAGCAGTGTGGGTTGTGGTTTCCACTGGCCCAGGGGGCCTCGAAGGATACCACTTCAGTCTTAAGAAGTGTGAAGTTTGCTTTTGAGAAGTTCTTCACTGTGGTCTTTTGTGCAGGGGGTGGGGGCGGGATGTGGATTTCCAGTGAGATTAATTTATGGTCTGATCTTACCAAAGAGGGATATACTTCCAGTGTGGAGCATTTTGTCCCCATGTTTGTGATGATCAGGTCTAGTATATTGTCTCCTCTTGTAGGAATGGTGACTAGTTGTTCCACTGCATTTGAGTTTATGAATTCTAGGAACCTTTGGGCTAGGGTGTTGGGGCTTGAGTATTGTTCCCAGTCTATGTTTGGGTAGTTGAAGTCTCCCAAAATGATGGTATTTGGAAAGACATTCATACTCTCCAGTGTCTTCAGGAAGGCTGTGTGGGGTTCCTGAGTTTGAGGGTGGTCTGTAGCACGCTACAAACTGTAAGGCAGTTTTGCCTATGGTTAGTTGTACCTAGAAAGTCTCCGATGCTTCGTGCGTTGCCACTAACCTGGAGTTGTGGGTATCTTTGATGAAAATGGATACTCCCCCTCCTTTTGTGGTAAATACAAAACTAATATTCATTAAAACCAGGAGAAAAAGCTCCAAGATTCACAATCCAAAAATGGTGCTTTACACTAAGCATGTTTTTCCATGCTAATTTATCTGAATCACTACATATTTTTGTCAATGCCCAAAAAATGAAACTGGGCATTAGAATGCTTAAGTGTATGCTTAAACAAAGCATTAGATTAACGCTGACATGTAATGTCACTAAGATGTTCAAATATGTGTTTTTTTTTTTCCATAATAAATCTTTATTGTTATATACTTTTCATACAAAATTATAAAATACAAACTACTAACGCTGTAACAATCACACCAAACAATATACAATATTTACAAGAATGCTTCCATATAAAACATTAGAAATATAAGAAAAACACAGGAATAATTAGTAAGTTTCCAATATTGAACAGTTTGATTAGACATTTCTCTCCAAATATAGCAATGATTATTACTATCTTCAATTCAAAAGTTTTATGCTAATATAATATTAAATATCTGTTCCCAAATTTTCGGATTATTGATACCCTTACTATGTGAATTTAAAAGTAGTTTATGAGCTAGTATATGTTTTGTCGCCAACACTCTGAAGTTTTGCCATGATGTTTTAGTTGGGTCTATCCAATTTGAAGCTATATAAAGCTTCATTAGTAAGAAAATATTAATATGAACTATGCTCTGTGATCTGGTAAGTTCCTTCGGGGGAATATGCAAAATCATAAATTTCCAAGACAGTGTTGCACTTTGGTAGCCCACTTTCTGAAGTTGAATTTTAAGGGAATTCCACAGTTTGTATACACACTTACAGCTCCAGAACGTATGAAGAAGATCAGCCAGTTGAGTTTTGCAGTATGGACATGTTGCAGAGTTTTTAGAATTAAATTTATGCAGGGCAAGGCGTGTATAATATGCATTATTCCAAATCATCAGCTGTGTATATAACAGTTTTTGAAGAGAAGCTGATTTAATAGTCAATTCAATTGCCTTTAACATATTACTTTTATCTGTCAATAATATTTTCTCTTCCCAATAATTTGATAACAAAACTTTACCTTGAAATGTAAGTTCTTTAATTAATTTAATCGTAGCTGTTATACATTTAATATCCTGTTGGAGAGCTTGCCATACCTCAGAGCATTTATTTATAGTCTCTTCATCCAGTTTAAAGTTTTGTAGGTAACCTATAGTAAATTCTCTAATTTGTCTAAGAATAATCAGGTAATTTTTAGGTAAATTGAATTCTTGTCTTATTTGGTTGGGCAATCGATCCAGATGTTTATATATATCGATCATAGTTAAATTCACAATTAATGGAAACTTCTTTAGATCAATTAATTGGTTCAAATATGTGTTTTAAAAAAATCGAGAAGTCTTTCCAACTTAGAAAGCAGAACAAGAACACGTAACTGCATATATAATAAAAAGTTGGGTCTTAACATACCTTGGCATCTGTGTCGTCTTCCTTCCTTATCAAGATAGGGTTTCGGATCTGACCCTTGGGATCAGGCTCAGCCAATTTCCACAGACTTGTATACAACTCACAAGCTCCTCCCTCAAACCCATAATATCCTGCATCCACCCAACTACCTCAGATCGAGTTTGCCAAATCCAATCATGCCATACTCTAGACACCAAATACTTTCAGAAGAGACTCACACGCAAGACTTAACAGACCTGAGTTCATCCAGGTTGGGTCCTCAAGAAGAAAGGCAGGGGGGTGGTTGGGTGGGAAAGAGAGGATGAATGAAGACAGACACAGTCGCCAAGTTATGGTAAGATATAACTTTTTAATCTGTTTCCTTCGTTCACCCTCATGATAGAGTCACAGTTCCCAGATACGAGAACCTTGGATGGCTTTCATGGAAGGACATCCCGAAGCACCATCGAGCCAAAGGAAGCCCTGCTCCAGGAAAGAAAATGCAACTTGTAATGTGACACAAAGGTGTGATTAATAGACCATGTAGCTGCTGCACAAATGTCATCAATAGGGGTTGTGGCATACAAAGCTGATGAAGTAGACATGGCTCTGGTAGAACGTGCCCTAGGGGGTTTAGATAACTGCAACTCTCTGGAGGAATAAATGAAAGAGATGCAGTCTGGGATCCATCTTGCCAGGGTAACCTTCAATATCGCTTGTCCAAGTCTATTTGAAGAAAAGGCTATAAACAGCTGATTGGATTTTCTGTATTGCTTGGCCCTATGTAAATAAAAACAGAGCTGTCTATGAACAACCAAAAGGAGAATATATTCCCCTTTGTTTGAAAAATTGGCAAAAAAAACACTGGAAGTTGTATGGACTGATTGATACTGTTTTTGTAGCTACTTTAGGCATAAAAGATGGACCAGTGCATAAGAACACATTATCCCTATGGAATAGGACGTAAAGGCATAGAAGATAGAGCTTGAAGTTCAGAAATCCTCTTGGCGGAAGTGACAGCTACCAAGAGAACTGCTTTCCAAGACAGAAACCTCATGTTGCAAGTGGCTGCGGGTTCACAGGGGCCCTGTGTCCATTCCTGAAGTAAGATTCCAAGGAGGAGACCGATCCCTAATTGGGGGTCTCAATAAGAAAACTCACTTCATGAAAGATTTACATGATCTGAATGTGAATAATGAATGTGTTTGACTAGCTGTGTGAAAATTAAAAATAGCAGCCAACTGTAGCCTAATAGTGGAAAAACTAGTACTTTGTTGAAAAGGGTTAGTGAGAAACAGTAAGACATTTGAAGTAGATGTTGAAAAAAAGTCATCGTTCCTGTTGGCAGCCCAAACAAATCTCTTCCACTTGTTATTGTAAACTCTCTTAGTGGAAGCCTTTTCTCAAGCCAGGAGAATTATCAGTACCAGGGACTGAAGCCTGGACTGTCTAATCAAGTTTGGAACTGGAGAAACCAAGCAGTCAATTTTGGGGCTCAAAGATTTGGGCGACGTATCCCTGATGTGAGAGAGAGGAGGTCCTGAGTGGGTTCCAGTATCCAAGGAGGATACTTCAGGTGAGATCAGATGAAGGGGAAACACATTCGGTAAGGCCAAAAGGGGGCAATGAGCATGACTGATCTCTTCAACCTGCTTGCCTTCTAAAGAAATTTGGGAGTGAGTGGTAGAGGAGGGTAAGCATACAAGAGGCCCAAGAGCCAATAGTGGACTACAGCATCCCTGGGGACCCCCCAGAAGAGGTATCAGAGCGAAAAACTTGCTGCATTTGTTGTTGAAGGACAAGGCAAAGAGGTCACAAGGTTGACCCCAAATGCTGAAGATCACGCTCACTACTGATTGGCTGAGAGACCACTCATGAGGAATCAGAAGCGACTTGCTGAGTCTGTCTGCCAGATCACTGATTTTCCCTGGGATATGCATTGCAATCAGAAGGTGGTATGAAGAGCTTGCCTATTCCCAACCCTGCATAGGAGTTAAGAACGTGTTCCTCTTTGCTTATTGATATACCAAACAACTGCCCTATTGTCAGTGTGTACTCAGATAGTCCCAAGAGGGAGAGCATCCTGAAAGGCTTGGAAGGTTAGAAGAACAGTCTCTCATTTCTAGGACACCGACATGCAAGCTGGTCTTGGGAGTCAACCACATTGCCTTGGACCATCTTCCCATTGTAATGCCCCCCACAACTGAACTAGGAAGGATCCGTGGTCACAGTGGCGATCAGAGGATCGCTGACAAAAGGTCTGCCGAGGATCATATTGTCTGAATGAATCCACCAACTGACATGACATTTGCAGACGGAAGTCAATTTTATGCGACGGTACATGGACCATTTACTGGCTAGTGTCCACTGTAAAACCTGCGTGAAGAACCTGGCCAGTGGAACTAAGAGGATGGCTGCAGATATGGACCCCCAAGACCTGCAAGATCAGATGAATGGAGGGGGCTTGATTTGCTAATAACTGCTGGACTTCTCTGATATTGAGCAGCGTACCTATGATGAACGCTAGGTTCTGAACTGGAGTAAGATTGGACTTCAAGTTTACGGTGATGCCAAGGTCATGGGAGTGGTCAGGAGCCAATTGTCTAAATATGGAAACACCTGCAATCCCTTGTGGCTCAGGTGAACAGCTACCACTGCCATGCATTTGCTGAACACCTAGGGGGGCTGTGGTGAGTCCAAAGGAAAATGCTCTGAACTGATAATGATTGGCTCCCAGCCAGAAGCATTGATATCTCCTGGAGTGTCTGTCTTATTTTGATGTGATAGTATGTGTCCTTGACATCTGTCAAGCACATCCAGTTGACCTTGTGCAACAAAGATACAATGGACTGAATTGTAACCATTCGGAACCTCGCTTTCTTTACATATTCATTTAACTTGCCAAGATCCAGAATGGGTCTTGGGTCCCTTGTCTTCTCTGGTCCCTAAAAAGAAGCGGGAGCAGGTTCTGAATCCTCTTTATCTGGTTGGGACTCCTTGGATGACTCTTGAGCAGAAATTGTTGAATTTCCTGAGCTGCCTGCTCCCACTAATCTGGTGGTATGTACAAGGAGGCTTCTGGAATTCAGAAAGATAAGGGAAAAGGGAATATAATAACCTCTGGATATAACACTTAGCAGCCAACGTTTTCGAGTCAACTGGGTCCACGCTTCGTGGTGCAAAGCTAACCGTCCCCTGACTGCCTCCAGAGACAGACAGTAGTGCCTCAGGAGCACTAACAAGGCTCACTGGAAGGGGGTTCCTAAAGCCCTGGTTCTGCAGACCCCCTCTGCCTCTGAGGCGGTGTCTACCATCAAACCCTCCTCCTCCTCAGCCTCTAGTGAAGGGTTCTCCAAGAGGTCCTGGAAAGGCCCTTGAGACTTGCGGAATCACATTTTCTTGCTTTCACTCTGGTTTCCTAGAGAAAGACCCCTGTGGTTCAGAAAAGTTGACTCAAACAGCAGAAAGGGTTTTCCCATCCTTTTCGATGTGTGTTAGGGTGTCTCCAACCAAAGGACCAAAAAGGAAGAAGCCATCATAAGGGGCACTGACAAACGATACCTTAAAGGCCTACAAAAAATTACATAGCTGAATCACAGCATCCCTCCGTAGGGAAAGACCTGAACCAGCTGCTCTCATGGTCCTTCCATGGTATGGGAGATTAACCTCATTGAAGAAATAGTGACAGACGAAAGAGTGGCCAGCTTGGGAGAAACTTTCTTCAAGTCCTCCACAGACATGGACTCAGACAGGCTGTCAGTTCTTTGAACAGGTCCCTCTGAAGCCAAGTGAAATGAGCTAGATAGTTTAACAACCTCAGTGCAAAAGTTGCCAAGGCATAAACACACTTCCCAATCCTGTCCAGCACCATAGACTCCTTGTTCTCAGATGGACATTTGCAGTCTCCACTGCCAGCTCTATCTTAGCGGCCATCATCATCGACCACAGGACCCTTACTCCATTGTTTCTTGTCTGTAGATGGTACTAAAAACCTAATCAGGCCACGTGGGTATGGGCTCAATGGTGTCCGATTCATTCCACACAAAGCAAAATATTAAATCCACTAGGGCTTCTGCTGGGGGGACACCCAGGATGTAGATGGGCCCATCCTGAACACCTCCAACAGAACTGACTCCTCAGAGGAAAGAAGTTGGGTAGACAATCCACCTTTCTGCTTCAGAATCTCCAAAATGTCTCTGAAGGAGACAACCTCAGGTAGGGATCGGGGGCATCCTTCCCCCACATCGAAGTCAGTATCCTTGGTTAAGGAATCCAGTGGGAGTCTACATGCCTCCTTTTACATGTCCTTTTCCGAAGGACCTCCTTAGCAGGGTATTCTGGGGAAGTATGAGAAGATGTGGATCCCACCTGAGCAGGGAAATGTTGGAGGAGGCTTGGGAGGGAAGGACTCTTGGCAGGACGAGAAAGAGAAAGGCCTGGATCTGATGGAAGTACAGACAGATTGAGGAACTTGTACGGTCTAATCTCCAACCCAGGAGAAGACCCTATCCACTACCTGGAAGGCTGGACTAGACAAAACCCTATCCGGATCCCCTGGAGCCGAAGCTGCTTAAGAAAAATGGACAGAACTTGCATTGGATTCGTGGACTCCAAAAGGGATTGGACCAGAACTACTGAGTGCAGAGGCCCCCAAGGGAAGGGACGGGTCTGAGAAGGATGGAGCTGATCCCAGTCGCCTGGATGTGACACTGATGCCACGGTTCTAAGATTCACTCTGCTCTGACAAGGATGGAATGGGGAAAGTCTAGGGCAAACTTGGGATCAAGGATGGAAACTTCCTCTGCGTCGAGTCCAACGCGTATAGCAGTCCTGAATCTCTGGGGTCTGAAGTCAGTGGATGGATAGGATGTGTCTGGATAGGGTGACCCAGGTAGCTCACAGATTCAACAGGAAATAGCAAAAACTACCCCATCTGGATCTGGTCCTTAAGTAACCTCCTCACTATCCTTTCAGTGTCCGCCTTGGACAAACTTCTTGAGGACCTGGAGAAAGCGGACGAGGAGGCCAGGAGTGCTTCGACTTAGAGGACATGGAAAGAGATTCTGTAGAAATCCTCTGATGCAAAGGTATAGGATCCAATGCAAGTCCCGATGTTAGAGTCAGAGAAATACAAATAATCTCCCTTGTATCCTAACAGGCAGTACGATGGGAGCAGACTGCAGTGGATCACAAGGGGTTGAAGCCACCATCTTTTTGGGCTTAACAGAAACAGTCCCTCGAGGAGCCAAGATGGGACCTCTTTTTTGACTTCTTAACTGCAGGAGAGGAGGAAGAAGCCCAGGAAGGGGTCTGAGCCTCAGACGAGGAAGGAATAAGGCTCCTAAAACTGTGTTTGTTCCATCCAATTGATAAAGCCGGACTGTTAAAGGCAGTGCGCAGAAAGAACATTCAGACTATAAATGGTCAGTACACAGGAAATACACACACTCCTTGTGGGCATCTTCGTTGCAGCTTTTATGCCCACAAGAAATGCAGGGCTTGAACATGGAAACAGTTTTGTCCCACATAATGAAAATCCCACCAAAAAAAAACTAGCTCAGACGAAGAAAGTAAGGAAAGACTTTAATGAAGCGAAAAGCAAAGGCAAGAGTTTACCAACTAATACCCAAAGACTGGAATTTAACATTGGAAATTCTCAAGACTAAAGACTACAACAGTGTGTGTGTGTGTGTGTGTGTGTGTGTGTGTGTGTGTGTGTGTGTGTGTGTGTGGATGTGCATGTATTTTTTTTTATGTTTTAACAGAATAAATGCACTCACACTCGCACACAAACTGTCTAGAGGAAGAGGGAGGATATGGTATAGCCCGAAGGAACTTACAACAATTTGAACACCCACCACCCAAGCTTCAGAGAGAAGTGAACCATGTCTGACTCGCTGGAGTGGCAAATAAGATCTGAGGTAGTTGGGTGGATGCAGGGTACTATGAATATGAGGGAGGAGCTTGAGAGTCAACTTCAAGTCTATGAAAAGTGGCTGAGCTGGATCCGAGGATCGGATCCAAGACTCTATCATGAGAGTGAATGAAGGAGACAACATCAGATCCCACTGTGAATTACAAGTGACAGCAGCTTTAATTTCATAAACTCTAGGAGTGTTTGCTGATGCAAATTCCTTACTTTGGAAACAGCAGCACACACTTTAATATACACCAAAAGAGAAAGACCCATTTATAACAATGTAGTTTGTACTTCACATATTGCATTCACCCTCTTTTGTAATGACTTAAATAATTTTCTATAGTCTGACCATGTCTATAAGAAAAAACATCTATAAGAAAAAACATTTGTCACGAATTTCCAACAAATCTTTGTCCATCTGTAAAAGAAACCAACGGTTGTGAGCAATCTGGTGAAAATAACTAATATTACTCCCTAATGGGGTAACCAACCTCAGTTTTCACCGACCATAACCTTGATCATTCTTATCCTGATATTTAATAATTCATCCCTTGATTTATTATCAGTATTATCCAAACCCTGTTGCAACATTTTAAGATAACCTGTATTAACAAATCTAGGTGATAAATCTTGACTAACATTACTGAATCCTTCCACTTTGGAACAAATTCTTTTCACCCTATAATACTGTGAGAAAAAGGAATGTTACTAATTATAGGTTCATAGGTTGATACTACGCATTTTGCCCTAGGGCATTTATAAGCCTAGCCAGAGTGTATTTGGCTTTCGCCACCCTTTTAGATTAGTTGACTGTGCCTCTGTATAGTAGGTCACAGAAGATAGCCCTTTTAAGGTTAGTTTACTGTGCCACTGTCTAGTAGGGACACAGAAGAGATCCCAGGGGTAAACCTACGATCTCCCATCCACTCGTCAAGATTTCTCTTGAAGAGGGTCATTGAGGGGCTCTGCCTAACATGGATTGGGATTTTGTTCCAGAGTGAGGGGAGCCTCTGGGATATGAATCTGTCCCTCCAGCATGTCCTATTTATTTCTGTGCTGAGGTTTAAGTCCCTGGAGCGTGTAGCTCTAAGGGATTTGGATTTCCTGAGGTGGAGCATGTCCATTAATTCTGGGATGGACATGGCTTTATACGTCAGGAACAGATCGCCTCTGAGTAGGCGGTAAGCAACTGAGTAGAGCTGGAGTTTCTTTAGCCTAACTGCGTAGGGCATCTGTTTGAGTCCCTTGATCCTCTCGGTGACGTACTTTTGAGTTCTTTCCAGTTGCTGCAGGTGTCGGGTAAGGAACATCCCAAATGGGGCACTGTATTCAATTAAGGGCCTGATGAGTAGAGGGGGACAATGACCTCTCGATCTAGATGTGAACCCTTTCGTGATAAGGTGGGCTATATAGAAGGTCTTTCTAACCACTGTGGCAACGTGATTGTCAAAGGAGAGATTGCTATCTACTTGGGTCCCCAAATCCCTAATTATTTCTTCTGTACTTAATGGATTACCACCTATGTGGTAATTTGTGGGCACTTTGTTTTTCCCAAAGGGGATGACTATGTACATTTTAGCATTTAGCTTTAGGCCATGGCTCTGGCACCAGTTATCCACCTCTGTGAGACCATTTTGGAGGATGCTTCTGTCAGTCAGCGAGTCGATTATGGCACCCAGTTTGCAGTCATCTGAGAACTTGGTCAGCCATAGTCCTCCCATGTTAGCCTGTACCTCAGAGAAATATATACCGAATAAGAGAGGTCCCAGGACTGAGCCTTGTGGGATGCCACTTGTAACTGGTTTAGAGTCTGACATGGCACCTGCAATTCTGACCATATGGGTTCTATCCCTGAGCCAGTTTGCAACCCATCTTGTGACATAGGGGTTGATATTTAAGATGGTGAGCTTATTTATGATGCCCGAGTGGGGTATTGTGTCTAAGGCTTTTGCGAGGTGCAGGTAGGTTGTGTGAACTACCTTCCCTTCATCTATGGCCTTGGTGACTGTTTCAAAGAATTTGACCAGGTTCAAGAGGCAAGATCTGGCCTTAAAGTCGAATTGGGTAGGATCCAGTGTTTGGAGGTTCCCAATGTCTTTGTTTATGAGTTCCATGATGATACGGTCCATAGCTTTGCAGTCCAGGCTAGTCAGGCTTATAGGGCGACAGTTTCCAGGGTCCGTTGTGGCACCACCTTTGTGAAGTGGGACCACTGCTGCTGTACACCATTTCCTGGGTACATATCCTGTAGTAAGGCTGAGACTGAACAGTGACTTTATGAGAGTGTTGAGTTCTTCTTGGAGCTCGTGTAAGACGCAGCCCGGGATACTGTCCAGTCCCATTGATGCTGTGCTTTTTGCTTTGGAGAGGGTAGCTCTCATCTGTGCATCTGTGATGTCAGGGAGGCTACACTCTGTTGGGATAGACATTTGCTCTTTTGGGGGGAAAGGGGGGGGGGAGAAGTTTGCACTGAACCTGTCTGCCAGGATGTTAGCAATGTCTGTGGGTTCAGTGCATTTTTTTGTCATTTTGCATTAACTCAGATCATATCTGGGAGTTGCCACCCAGGTTCCTGACATAACTAAAGGCGGCCTTGTGATTATCTTTAGCGTCTTGTGCAATTTTTCTTTCGAAGCTGGCCTTAGATGATTTTTATGAGGGATCGTAGTTTCTTGCTAGTACTCATCAGAGATGCCTTCCCTTTTTGGGATATTGCTCTATCATGTAGTAGCTTCCTCCTTCTGTTGTATAGCTTATTTATGGCTGGAGTCCACCAGACAGGTCTCCTGCCTTTGGAGGAGTGAGTCTTGGTTTTATTTGGGATAGCACGATCCATGCATTCCTGTAGGTGTCCATAGAATGCGTTTGTAAAGGATTCTGCGGTTTGGGCCAAATTTTCCACTGGCCCGGGGGCTTTGAAGGATTCCACCTTGGTTTTGAGAAGTGTGAAGTTTGCTTTTGAGAAGTTCTTCACCATGGTTTCCTTGGCTGGGGGTGGGGACGGGATATGGATGTCCAGTGAGATTAATTTATGGTCAGATCTTACCAATGAGAGGTATACCTCTGGTATGGAACATAGAGTCCCCATGTTGGTGATGATCAGGTCCAATATGTTTTCCTTTCTTGTGGGAGTGGTGACCAGTTGTTCCATAGCATTTGAGTTTATAAATTCTAGGAACCGTTGGGCGAGGGTGTTGGGGCTTGAGTAGTGCTCCCAGTCTGTGTTTGGGTAGTTGAAGTCACCCAATATAATGGTGTGTGGAGAGACCTTCATATTCTCCAGTGTTCTCAGGAAAGCTGAGTGGGGTTCCTGAGTTTGGGAGGGTGGTCTTTAGCAGGCTACAAACTGAAAGGCAGTTTTGCCCACTGTTAGTTGCACATGGATGGTCTCCGATGCTTCGTGCAGTGCCACTAACCTGGAGGTGTGGGGTATCTTTGATGAATATGGATATTCCCCCCTCCGTTTATGGTTCGGTCCGAGTTTTGGGGTTGAAAAGCATGGTATGAGGTATAACCAGGTAGTGCTGAGGTGCTCTCGGGAGTCTTGAACCAGGTTTCGGTTACTGCACAGATATCGATATTCTCCATCCTGAGAAGACCCTCGAGTGCGTGTATCTTGAGGTTTAGACTTCTGGCGTTGAGCATCATTACCCTTAGTTTCTTTTTCTTTGTGTTGTCTATGGAGGTGGGGTTGTCTTTTGAGCCTTGCCTAAAAAAGGCACTATGGGGGTGGCAAGAGCCTTAGCCAGAATTCGAAAGCCCAGGGGTGACAGATGCAAGCCGTCCCTAGCGAAGCAACGTGGCTTGTCGAGCATGTCATCCCAGGCTGACAGACACTGGATCCCCTTTGAATTACACCAATACTTTAGCCAATTGTTAAAATTGATCATTTTGTCTTTATACTGTGGCATCATTCTTGGTGAGGATAAGATGCTACTCAAGGTCAGGGTCATACCAGCCTGGGCTACATGATCAGAGAGCTCCTCTATGTCTCTCTTCATGTACTCCAGGGAGGTACATCTCAGGTCATTCACACCAGCATGGACAATGAAGGAGTCATATATGTACTTGCTTTGGAGTGACCTGAGTGCTTGTGTTATGTGGCGGATCCTGGCACCCGACAGGCAGCTTACAGTGACCATCTCCTTGTTCAGCCTGGTGAGTGGGACGTCAGTGTGTCTGACAACAGCATCACCTATTACAAGTGTATTAGGTGTATTGTTTAGCCTTAAGGGCTATGACTGTGTGGCACACTGACTTTGTGAACTATGTGATACGTGGGTATTGTTGTGGGGTAGCGGTTGCTTGGATGTCTGCTTTGGAGGTCTCTGCTGCTTGGGCAGATTTTTATTTAGAGCATCCGAGTATTTTTATTGTGTTTATGGATTTGGTTTGCTGTTGGGATATTTCTATGTGAGACTGGATTTGTGGTGTGTGTGTGGTTACCTTCTCCTCCTGACTGACTGTGCCAGTACTGGGTTGAGAGAGCTCAGCCTCCAGTTTGGCTATATAGTTGCATCACTCACATATATTTGAGCTTGTTGGGAGGAGGAGAGGGTGGTCTTTGTACATAAGGCAGTTGTAACATTGCCTCAAAATTCCCAGATTCACCAGCTGGACTGCAGAGTAAACCCGAAACTGACTTTTGGACATGCCAGAATAGTATAAGGAACTACTTTTTGACTGATCAAAAAGGACCAATAATGAGCCAAGTACTTAAAGGGAGTATAAGAGGGTGTAGTGCTTTAGTTTATTAGTGCTTATTTATAAGATTACTTATACGAGCAACTGCAGGGCTTTAGAATTAAAATAGAGTGCCTACTTTGATATTTAGAATAGTTCTAAGGGAAAAAGTGAAGAGCAGACTTTGTGGAGCTGAAATAGTTTAAACCCGTTTAAGTGGTGCTGCGCTATGCGCAAAATCATGCAAAACCGCACAAATGTGGGTTTTAAAGCAGGGAAACTGAAAGAGATAGGAATTGATCCAAAACTGCCAATAAGCTACTAGTTTCAGGGCTGAGACCACTCCTCCAGGGACAGATAGGCTGCTCAAAGCTCCCCACTCTCACTGGTGAACAGAGAAGCTTCCTCCTATCCAAGTAAGGATATGGGCAACACAGGAAACTATACCACAGTCCGGAATTCAGCAAAACCTGAAATCTGGACTAATCTAATTCAGCAAAGGTGGGAAAAGAGAATAATTTTTTTTCCCCCCCAGGAAACAGCAGAAAAACACACAGAAAACACTGTAAATGCTATAAACAGGCTAGCGTACTTTAGTGTGTAGCCTTCAACAGTTATACACTACAAAAACGACTAAAATTGATATAAAACAAGTGCAAAAATACGTCTAGGATGACAACTAGATGCCTGTATAGTAAGGAATTTTTATGGAATTCCTTCTTCTAAGGAAGTTTTAACAGTTTAATTCGACTTTTTCTCAAGCAATATAACCAAAAATAAAGTTTAGAAGCATCATAAATTAAAGTAAAAAAAAATCCACACATCATTCAGATTATTGAACAACTTCAATCAAAAAATCCAAATCAGATGTCTAAACAAATCAGCAGTCATTCAAATAGCAACGCCACATTTCAACAGAGTCATTATAAATGTTATGCCTGACATATATCAAGAATTGCTAAACATATCCCATAAACACATTTGCATATATGGGAGCAAAAAAGGCTCCCATAGCAGTACCCTGCAACAGCAAATAACACTCCTGCCTAAAATAATAAGCAGCCTGAGAGAGGTTGTTGAGCAAACCAGTATATGTTTTTTAAACTGACTAAACAAAAAAAAATGTTGGATTGGATTTGCAGAGTGCTGGCCTTTCTTTTTTCCTGTTGCTTTTTGCCATGCACTTTCACCTACCTTATGAATTGCTGCCGTTGCATGGTTTGCAATTTACATTCCACCAAAAGCTGCTATTATAGAGCTCAAGAAAATTTTGGGAGAAATAATCAGCTTTCAGGGGATTACTACTTACAGGTGGGTACTGGTACTTGATTTACAATAATGAGAATGTCGGGGGGGCTGGAAAAGAAAATATATAACAGAAGAGGGTGTATTTCCAAAGAAATTTCTTAAAACATTTGGTACATTAGACACGAATTTAGTAGAAGAAACTCAGAAAAAAATAAGAAGTTATGTACTCACCATAACATTCCATCTGAGTACGTAAACTTCATTTGTCAGCAACCTATGGGTTATCGGATCCGAGCCGGCAGTTTCCGATCCGAGCTCCAAGCTCCTCCCCCTTACCCATAACTCCCTGCCATCCCTTCCTGACCTCAGATCGAGTTTGCCTAAAAATAGAAGTTATGTTCTTACCATAACGTTCCATGTTAGTTGTCTTCTTCTCGCCTTCTTCTTGCTGGATGGGTTCGGAGCCGACCTCGGCTCCGACTCGGCCACTCTAAAGCTCGAGAGTTGGTTCCACCGGCTCGAGGCTCCCCTTATATCCCACAATGCTAGGCGAGAGTTACCTCAGATCTCGTTTGTAAGCTAACCCAGCTTATAACAGAAACAGTATAACTGTGAAAAACAGAATCCACCTCTAACAACAGGAAGAAGAAGGGTGACCTACATCCTGAAACAAGAAATATGCATAATAGCATATAGCTAAGAAAGAGGTGGTAGAAAGAGAGGTCACGATCACAACTCCTCTAGGTCTGTCCAGGCCAGGGGAAGGAGGGTGGGACGAAGAAGAAGGCGAGAAGAAGACAACTAACATGGAACGTTATGGTAAGAACATAACTTCTATATGTTAAGTTGTCTATCTCGCCTTCATTCTTGCTGGATGGGACCGTCCCTAGCACCTTGTCCCGGGTGGCCTAACGGAACAGACTCCTGAGAACAGTGGAACCAAAATTAGCTCTATGCCTAGAAGCTAAATCCAACTTATAATGGGAAATAAAAGTGTGAGGAGTAGCCCAAGTAGCCGCTGCACAAATGGTGTCAATAGGCAGTCTGTCTTGGAAGGCTAGAGAAGTAGCCAAAGCTCTGGTGGAATGGGCTTTAGGCTTATTAGGCAGTTTTTTGTGTCTAATCTCATAAACAAGGGTAATCAGAGATGTTAGCCATCTGGATAAAGATACCTTTGAAACTGGAAGTCCCTTTCTGCTTTCCGCATAGGAGACAAACAGCTGATCAGATTTTCTGAATTGTTTCGCCCTGTCCAAGTAGTACCTTAATTGACGATGAACATCCAGACAGTGTAATTTTTGTTCAGACCTATTTGAATACTCCGGGAAAAGACAGGGAGGTCAATGCATTGGTTTAGATTTGATCTTGAAACCACCTTAGGCAAAAAGGACGGGTTAGTTCGTAAGGAAACTCTGTCCTTATGGAACACAAGGTAAGGAGAACGACAACTGAGTGCTTGAAGTTCTGAAATTCTTCTAGCTGATGTGATAGCCACCAGAAAGAGAGTTTTCCATGATAATAACTTTAAGGAACATGAAGCTGCAGGTTCGAAAGGGGAAAGAATCAAAGAAGCAAGAACTAAATTTAGGTCCCAAGGAGAAGGAGGATTTCTTACAGGAGGTCTGAGAAGAAAAACTCCTTTCAAAAAGGCTTTGCAGAGTTTGTGGGACATTAGGGCGGATTCAGAAATACCCACATGGAAATTAGAAATAGCTGCCAATTGAACCTTAAGAGTAGATGGAGATGAACCTGCATGGAAGAGTTCAGCGAGAAAATCGAGGACTAGTTGGATGGAAGCGGTGAAAGGATCTATGTCCTTTCCTTGTGCCCAATATGAAAATCGTTTCCACTTACTCAAATAAATCTTTCGAGTGGAAGATTTATGGGAAGCTATCAAAATATCTCTAACAGAGTGAGATAATTGAGGAAGCCTGGCTACGGTTGGAAGTGGAGGAACCAAGCAGTGAGGTTCAGAGAGGGGAGGGAGCGATGAAACTGACCCGACTGATGGATCAAAAGATCTGGAACTAGGTCCAGATTCCACGGTCGCTGCAAAAGAAATCGATGCAGAAAGGGGAACCACACTTGTCGAGGCCAGTAAGGAGCAATGAGGATCAATGAGGCCTTCTGAGCGATAGCTTTCTGTATTACTTGAGAGATCAGTGGGAAGGAGGAAATGCATACAGAAGTCCCCGGGCCAAACTTGGACTAGCGTCCCTGCTGGGTTGGCCTGGTAAAGGGAATAGAGTGAAGTATTCTCTGCACTTGCTGTTTTGGGGAGTAGCAAAAAGATCGCAGCAAGGCTGACCCCACTTGAGAAAAATCTCTCTCACTACAGAGTCTTTCAGAGACCACTCGTGAGGCATGAGAATAGCTCTGCTCAACTTGTCCGCAATGTGATTGGACTTCCGGGATGTGCGTTGCTATCAGAAAACGCTGAGAAGAAATCGCCCATTGCCACAGTCTGAGTGCTTCTCGACACAGGGGTATGATCTGGTTCCGCCTTGTTTGTTGATGTACCACACTACAGACATATTGTCTGTCTGGATTGCAATCGCTCCCAAGGGAAGAGAGTGTTGAAGGGCTTGCAACGCTAAAAGCACTGCTCTCATCTCCAGAACATTTATGTGCAAGTGGCATTCGTTTGGTTGCCATGTGCCCTGGACTGTCCTGCCCTGATAATGCCCCCACCCGATCAGGGAGGCATCCGTTGTCAGAGTAGCAACCGGAGGAGGTGGAACAAATGGTCTCCCCAACAGGAGCTGGGGAAGACATCCACCACATGAGATGCTTTTGCACGCTTGCGTGATCATAATGGTGTGAGACATTGGAAGTTCCTGGTATGACCATTGAGAAAAGAGCATCCACTGAAGGATCCGCATGTGGTATCTGGCCAATGGAAGGAGGGTATGGCGCTGCCATGATTCCCAACACCTTTAGAACTAACCTGGCTTTGGCTCTGTTGTTGTTGAGAAGTAGTGATACCAATTTTGAATGTCTGATATCCTTTGGTTCGTTAGTGTTGCAGACATGTTTACAGTATCTAATTTTGCCTATGTAGGTAATAGTACGACAAGGCGACAAAACAGACTTTTCGCAATTTATTGAGATACCCAGTTTTTGACAGACGCGAAAAGTGTAATCTCTGGCCATCAGAAGGAGATGCTTGGTGGGAGCTGTGAGGAGCCAGTCGTCCAAATATGGAAACACCTGGAATCCTTGTCGTCTCAGGTGAGAAGCTACCACTGCCATGCATTTGGTAAACACCGGGGCAGTGGTGAGACCAAAGGGCAGGGCCCTGAATTGAAAATGACTGGTTCCCAGCCTGAAGCGGAGGAATCTTCTGGAGCGCCTGTTCATTTTTATGTGATAGTACGCGTCCTGAAGGTCTATAGAGCACATCCAGTTTCCTTTTCCCAATAGGGGAAGAATGGATTGCAGTGTGACCATCCGAAATCTTGTTTTCTTGACCGATCTGTTCAAGATACTGAGATCCAAAATTGGTCTCCAGTCCCCTGTTTTCTTTGGAACTAAAAAGAACCTTGAGTAGATTCCGGATCCTAGTTGGTCTGCTGGCACTGGCTGAATAGCTCTTTTGCAAGCAGTTTTGAAATTTCCAAAGCTGCTATATCCCTTTGAGCGGGTGGGACATCTGGAAGGGATTTTTTTGACTGATTTGGAAAACGAAGAAAGGGAATAGAATAACCTTCGGAAATGATGGACTGTACCCATTTGTCTTGTGTCAAGGATAGCCAGGCTTCTGGGTACAGTGACAATCTTCCCCCGACTGCCTCCGAAGATGGGCAGTCGGGCAACACCTCAGGGATGCTGAAAGGGCTTATCTGAGAACGTTTCTCGATTGCCCTGGTTCTGCGGACCCCCTCTGCCTCTAGGGCGACGTCTACCATTGTTGTTCCCCCCTCTGCCTCTGGCGGGGAACCGACTCTGTGCGTCAGGCGAAGTCCCTTGGGATTGTTTACGGAACCACATCTTTCCCCCCTTCTGGCCTTTGGGGTAAGGCCTAGAAGGAGTAGAAAAACGGACTCCGACGGCAGAAAGGGTCTTGCCATCAGTCTCGCACCTAGTCAGGGTTTCTTTCACTTGTGGACCAAAAAGAGATGATCCATCAAAAGGGGAGTTCGTGAAAGACGTCTTGAAAGGTTCCAAAATTGCATAGCCGCATCCAGGCGTGCCTACGTAAGGCTACCCCTGTTCCTGCGGCTCTGCTCGCTCCATCGGCCGCATAAGAGAGGAGGCGCATGGAGGAGTTGGAAATAGAATTAAGGATAGCCAGCTGCGTGTTCATTTTCTCTTGAAACCCGCAGCTGTAGGGTCCTTCAGCATTTCACTCGCTTCTTTGATCAAGTCCCTTTGAAGACGAGTGAAATGGCACAGGTAATTCAGCGACGCATAGTAAATGTCGCTGAGGAGAACATCCGCTTCCGCACCTATCCATGGACCTAGATTCCTTGTTAGGTGGATGGACAGGCACTGAAGGATCAGCCAGTTCCTTCTTTGTGGCGGCAGCTACCACCATAGCATCCACAGAGACTCCTTTTGATAAAAATTCCTTGTCTGATGGAGCTGTGATGAATTTGGAGGGTCTCCTGGGAGTGGGGTCCACTGAATCAGGAGCCGCCCATGCCTTTTGCAACCACCTGCATGAGGGGGTCGAAGGGGGACACCCAGGAGGTGGAAGGACGAGAGCCAAACGCCTCAAGATACACAGATTCGTCCTCTGAAGGGTTGAGGGCTGGCCAATTTCCCCTCTGTTTAAGGATCTCCAGAATGTCTGCAAATGAGACATCTTCAGAAGGGGAACGGGGAACCCTCAGAATCATCCAGATCTGTGTCGGAAGTGATAGACTCAGGTGAGTCAATGTGCTTCCTCTTGCACTTCCTCTTCCGAGGGGGCTCTCCTGCCAAATCAGGAGAGGCCTCGGAAGAGGATGAAATCCCCAAAGGGAGCTCCTGAGGAGCTGGCTCTCTGCGGTCCGGGATGAGGGAGTGAGTCGATTTACCCTGAGGCAGCATAGAGGGAGGGGCTGACGGAGCCGACTGTGGAGTAGAGCCAGGCTCTAACACACTCCGCATGACCTCGAAAGCACCCCCGTCAGGCAGAGCCAGAGGTCCCCGCTCCGAGGAGCTAAGGACCCCCCTCGGCACCGATAGTGATGGCTCCGAGGCCGATGTCGGAGCCGAACTCACCAGCGCCGAAGCACCGAGAGGGAGATGGGGGTCGGACAAGGGTCCGATGCCACTCACCCCCTCGGAGCCGACGAGGGAAGTCCGGCGCCGAGATTCCTCCATGGAAGAAAACGGAGCCGACGACGGAGCCGAAGACAATTGTCTCGGCTCCGAGGTGACCACAGTCTCGGTTCCGACACGACCCGGCTCCGAACTCAAGAGAGTCGAAGGAGGAAAGAGTTGATGGACCGGGGCAGGCACCGACTGATGAGTCGGGCTCTGAAGCATCTGGGCTAGTGCCTCAGACTTGAGTAGTCGACTCACCACCCTCTGAAGGTCATGATCGGACAGCCTCGATGACCTAGAGGAATGAGACCTTTGGCTCCGTTCAGACAGCAGGGGAGATCCTGGAGCCGAATGAACGGAGCCAAGAGAAGGTGACCTAGACCTCTTTCTGGTTGTCGGCTCCGAAGATCTTGCCGGAGCCGACACGGGTACCTCGATAACCTCGGCCCCGGCCGGAGCCGAGGAAGCCACAGAAACTGTGGACTGAGTCTTATCGGCTCCAGCCGGAGCCGATAAAGGCAAAGGTTGAACAACCTGAGGTCTCGGCTCAGAAGCCGGAGCCGAAGACCTCGATGCCTTGGAGGGCTTCCCTGTTGAGACAGACAGGGAATCCTCAGGCTTCAACAAGCCTCTCAGAATAAGCTTGTTGTTTCTTTCCTGCAGGACCCTGGGGCTGAAGCCATGGCAAACAGCACAGGAGTCCTGCAGGTGCAAAGGCCCCAGACAATAGACACAAGAAGTGTGAGCGTCTGTCAGAGACATTTTCTGACAGCACGCATCACACTTCTTGAATCCCGAGACCTTTGCTTCTTTGACATAGCCTAACTGGTGAACACAAACACACACTCAAACACACCAGTTATACCCTGTCAGAATAACAACTTTAGTACAAATACTAAAAAATAAAGTACCATAAACAGTAGTTAAACTACACAAACACTCCCTAGGGAAGGGAAGGCCTAAGGCCCAAGGGAAGAACTAAAAGTTCTTTTAAACAAAAAACGGGAAAAATTAGGTCGGGGATAAAGTTCAATGAACTACACTAATTTGAGAATAATTAAACTAAAAAAAGGGGTAAAAAGAGTAACTTTTAATAGAAAAAGCTTAAACTCACCAGGAACCGGTAGAACAACCAACCTCGAAGCTGTAGCGGCAAACGAGATCTGGGGTAACTCTCGCCTAGCATTGTGGGATATAAGGGGAGCCTCGAGCCGGTGGAACCAACTCTCGAGCTTTAGAGTGGCCGAGTCGGAGCCGAGGTCGGCTCCGAACCCATCCAGCAAGAATGAAGGCGAGATAGACAACATCAAGGCTTGCAATCGCCACCTGCCTAGGGTAAACCGGGTACAACCTACCGAGAAGCAGGAACACCAAAAACATCCGAAGAGGACAGGGGGCGGAGGGAGGGACAGTTGCTGACAAATGAAGTTTACCTACTCAGATGGAACGTTATGGTGAGTACACAACTTCTTAATCTGAAGTAGTTAACTTCATTTGTGCATCAACCTATAGGACAGAGTCCCCAGCAACCAGAATCTTGGGAGGCCCTCAAGGAAGGATGTTCCGGAGCACTGCGGAGCCAAAGGATGCTCGCCCTCTAGAAACCAGATCTAACTTGCAGTGGTTTATAAAAGTGTGAGATGAGGCCCACGTGGCAGCCGAGCAAATGTCATCAAATGAAATTCTAGCCCGAAAAGCAGCAGAGGTAGAAACAGACAAAGTTAAATGGGCATGGACTCCCTGAGGAGCAGGCCTGCCAGAACTCTCATAAGCCAAAAGAATACACTGAGAAATCCACCTGATTAGTGTGACTTTAGAAACAGCTTTCCCCAAACTGGATTTAGCAAAGGACACAAATAACTGATCTGAACGTCTATGACCGGCTGTCCTGTGTAGATAAAACCTCAACTGTCTGTGTACATCCAAAGAGTGTAATTTGAATTCGCCCTTATTTTGGTAATTAGGGAAGAAGTCTGGCAAATTAATAGACTGATTAATATTAGTTTCGGAAGCAATTTTGGGGAGAAAAGAGGGATTGGTCCTGAGGAATACCCTATCCTTGTGGAAAATCAAGTACGGAGGCTAGGCACAAAGGGCTTGAAGCTCCAAAACCCTTTTTGCCGACGAGACAGCGACAAGAAAGGCCGTTTTCCAGGACAAGAACTTGAGATCTACCGAGGCAGCAGGCTCAAAGGGAGGAGCTGTTAAGGCCTGGAGCACCAGCGATAAGTCCTAAGGAGGGATCACCTCTTTCACTGAAGGCCTTAGTAGGAAGGTGCCTTTTAAGAAGGCTGTACATAATCTGGATGAAGTCAGAGGGCCAAGATCACATCCAACGTGGTAATGAGCGATAGCCACTAACTGTACTTTGACCTAGTCGGAGCTGAAGGCACACTGACCGCTGTGGAAGAGCTAGCACCTTTATCAAAAAGTCCCGACAGAAACTCCAGCACAGCTGGTAACGGAGGGTGAAAGGATCTAGGTTCTGATGTTCAGCCCAAATAGAAAAACGTTTCAATTTGCTACGATAAACCTTCACAATAGACGCCTTGTGGGCCGCCACTAGGATCGCTTTGACCTGGGAAGAGATACTGGGAGTCCGAACTAACAGTGGAACTGGATCGACCAAGCTGTGAGCTTGAGGTTGTCCAGGTTCGGGGTTGGTAGGCCCAGGGGGTGAGATATCAGATCCGGACGGGGATCTAGAATCCAGGGAGGATTCACTACATGAGATCACAGATTAAGGAAAAAATGCCTGACCTGGCCAGAATGGGGCAATGAGGATTATCGTGCACCCCAACCGTCTGGCTTTCTGTAGAAATTTGAGCATCAGGGGGGATGGGGAGGATAAGCATAAAGAAGACTGGGAGGCCAAGCATGCACCAGAGTGTCTCTTGGTTATTCCCCAGGTGGGGGAATTAGAGCGAAGTAGGTGTCGCACTTCGTGTTTGAAGGAGAGGCGAAAAGATTGCAACAAGGTTGACCCCATTTGGAGAAGATCCGCTTCGCTACATTGGGATTCAGAGACCACTTGTAAGGGGAGAGGATGCGACTCAGTCTGTCTGCTAGGAAGTTGGACCAACCCAGAATGTGCGTCGCTACGAGAAAGCGGTTGGTGGAAATAGCCCATTCCCAAACTCTCATGGCCTCTCGACAAAGTGGATAGGACCTGGTTCCCCCTTGTTTGTTGATATACCAGACAACAGACATGTTTGTCCATCTGGATCGCAATCGTCCCTACGGGAAGAAGGCAACGCTAACAGCACCGCCCTCATCTCCAGGACATTGATATGCAATGAGGTCTCCCGTCTGGTTCCACGTGCCTTGGATGGTCCTGCCACAACAATGGCCCCGCCACCCAAGGCGAAAGGCGTCCGTGGTCACCATGGCTAGGGGAGGGGACATAGAGAAGGGGCGCCCCTTTTGGAGGTCCAGAGACCGGAGCCACCATAATAGGGCACTCCTGCAAACCCTGCTGAGAGGGACAGGATGGCTTAGGGGAAAACGCAGGAAGGACCATTGGACTTGTAGTGTCCATTGCAGAATTCTCATATTTAGGCGCGCCATGGGAAGGAGATTGATGGTAGCCGCTATCGAGCCTTGGGCCCTCAGGACCAGTTCCGCCGGAGGGGTCGGACAATGAAGAATGGCCTGCACATGTAGTTTTAGGGATCGTAACTGGTCCGGGGTTAAGAAAACTAAGAGCTGGTTTGTGTCTACCCTGGCTCCGATAAAATCTATGACCTGCGTCGGGAGCAGGGAGGACTTCCCAGCGTGAATCGTGATCCCCAGCTGGGGAGCTAAGCAAAGGAAGAAATTCCTGGCTGTGCAGAGTAGATGCCGTGTGGGGGTGGTCAGGAGCCAGTCGTCCAGGTACGGAAAGACCTGAATTCCCTGGAGTCTCAGGTGGGTCGCTTCTACAGCTAACACCTTGATGAACACCCTGGGGGCTGTGGTGAGACCAAAGGGGAGGACCCTGAACTGATAGTGACTGGCTCCTAGCCGGAAGCGGAGAAACCTCCTGTCCATTAAGATGTGGTAGTACGCATCCTTGAGGACTATGGAGCACATCCAGTCGTTCTCCTGCAAAAGGGGGAGAATGGATTGAAGAGTGACCATCCGGAACATTTCTTTGGCTATTGGCAAGTTCAGTAGGGATAAGTAGAGGATTGGCCTCAAGTCCCCCGTCTTTTTTGGCACCAAGAAGAACCTGGAGTAAAAGCCCGATCCGTACTGGTCTGGGGGGACGTGCTGGATCACTCCTTTTTCTAGCAGCTGCCGAATTTCTGTAGCTGCGGCCTCCCTCTGATAGGGTGGGACATCGAGGAGGAATCTGGGTCTGAGGGGGGGATGGAGAAACGGAATCTCGTAGCCTCTGGATATGATCTGAAGCACCCAGCGGTCTGTCGTGATGGACTCCCAAGCTGCTAGGTGATTCGAGAAGCTCCCCCCCCCCCCAACTGCCTCCAGAGTGGAGCAGTCAGGTAACGCCTCAGGGTTGCTGCGTGGGCCGATCAGAGAAAGGTTCTCTGGACCCAAAGTTCTTTAGGCCCCCTCTGCCTCTAGGACGGCGTCCACCCTGTCCTCCTCTGCCTCTGAAGGACGGGGAGTCCCAGAGCAAAACGGGATTGCTGAGACTTTCGGCACCACATCTTCTTCTGTCCCTTTTGGTTCTTCGAGAAGGACCTCTGGGGAGCAGAGATGTGGACTCAGACGGCAGACGTCTTCCTGTCTTTCTAGCTCTGGACTAAGGTGTCGCGTACGGTCTTGCCAAAAAGGGCAGAACCAAACGGGGCATTAGCGAATGACGCCTTGAAGGGTTCCGCAAAATCATAGTGGCGGAGCCAGGCCTGTCGCCTTAGTACGACGCCCGCTCCGCTAGCTCTAGCGGACCCCTCCGTAGCATGGGACAGCAGCCGCACAGAGGTATTGGAAATCAACCTGAGAGTGGCCATTCGGGTAGAGTACACCTGTTTGTCCTCTGCCGACATGGACTCTAGGGGCGACCGAGCGTATTCTTTGATAAGGTCCCGCTGGAGCCGTATGACATGTGCCATGTAGTTCAGCGACCTTATGGAGAAGGTGGCTGAAGCAAACATCCACTTCCCCAAATGGTCCATCGCCCGGAACTCCTTGTCAGGGGGATGGACCAAAAGACTCTCTTGGGCCAGTTCTCTCTTGGTGGCCGCTGCCACAAACATCGCATCTACAGAGGTTCCCTTGCTCCAATGAGACCTGTCCGAAGGCGGGCTGAGAATTCTGTCAGGCCTCTTAGGGACGGGCTCCACAGTGTCCAGCTCCTCCCAAGCCCTGGTAGTGATCAGATCTACCAGGGGATCGGCCGGAGGGGACACCAAAGAGGTAGATGGGTCTGCTTCAAACGCCTCCAAGAACACGGACTCGTCCGAGGTAGGCTTTGGGGCAGACCACCCCCCCTGATCCTGAGCATCTCCATGATGTCTCCAAATGAGACGTCTTCGGGGGGTGATCTTGGGGAGCCTTCCCCTTCCTTCAAGTCCTTGTCCTCAGTCAAGGACTCGGGGGAGTCCAAGTGCCTTTTTTTGCACTTGCGCTTGTGAGGGACCTCCTCATGGGGGCTGTCTGAGGAGGCCTCACCAGCCACATCTTGTTCCAACAAGGGAACTACCTGGGACTTCTGAGCAGGCTGTTCCTGGGGCCGGGTGATGGAAGTCGGACCCATCTGCGAGGGAGTGCAGGGTGGAGCAGTAGCTAAGGCCGGGGGCCTGGATTCCATCAACAGAACCCTCTCTACCACGTTGAATGCCGAAGGAGAGTCGCTCCCCCTAGGATCGCCAACTCTCCCTCGGATCCGACGGGCAGATCGGGGCTGGAGCTGAAGCTGTCGGATCCGATGGGCCAATATGCTCTGACGTAGTCGGAGCCGAAGGCACACTGACCGCTTCGGATCCAAAGCTCAGCTCAGATCCGAAGAAAAGAGACACGACAGACTCGAGGGTACTGTCGGCACTGAAGTACCAGAGACTACCGGCGCCGACACCCCCCCCCCGGATCCAATGATACTTAGCTCCGAAGACCCCGAGCCCAGGAAGCGGGTTGGGGAAGGAGCTATCGGGGCGAAAAAGGGGGTCGAGCTCTCCCTCGGAGAGGGGGGGCAGGAGCACTCCCATCTGCAGCTCGGCCTGGAGGAACCTTCTCATCATCCGGTCCAAGTCTGTATCCGTCAGGTTTCTGGTTGACCTGGAAGAGGCCACCGAGGCGGGAATGGAATGCCGCCTTGATGACCTCGAGGGAGATCAGGTCTCCTCCTTCGGCCCTGGTGAAAAGCAGGGAGAACAGGACCGAGAAGGAGTAGGCCTGGCCGTCCCGGTGGGAGAGACCCGCTTGGCCGGCGGAGCAGACGCAGAGGCCTCGGCCCGCGGCTTGTGTTTCTCGGGGCCCTTCTCCCTCCCAGCTTCCCTATCCTCCTGGCCCAAAGAGGGAGGTTGAGTCCTGGCCAGAGGAAGGGAAGGGTCAGTGGATGCTGCCGCAGCCGCGGCAGGAACCATGGAGGGGACGGAGGATGGAGCTGAGTCCGGGGGCAGGAGTCCCACCAGGATCAGCTTTGACCTCCAGTCCCCAATAGCCCTGGGGTTGAATGATGCACAAATAGTACAGCCAAGAGATAGGTGTTCAACCCCAAGGCATAAAAGGCACAGTGTGGGGCCATCAGCCGGGGAAAGCTTATGGCCACACTCGGTACATTTAGAAAAGAATGTCTTGGAGGCCTCAGACATTCAACTAAAACACAAGCACTAGGCCCCAAGACCACACACACAAACTCACCCTAACGCTCTAAGAAACAAGGTGGAGGAAATGCAAAACCCGAGGGAACACTCTAAAGCTAAAACTAAACTAGTTCCACACACAAAAATCACCCAAACTAAGTTAAAAAAAAGAAAGGATTTTTCTCACAAGAAGTCTCAGGAAACTCAGACGCTCAAGATCAAGCTGCTGTTCAAACTGCGGCAACTAGATCTGAGGTCAGGAAGAGATGGCAGGGAGTTATGGATAAGGGGGAGGAGCTTGGAGCTCGGATCTTAGCTGCTGGAAACTGCCGGCTCGGATCCAATATGGATCGGATAACCCATAGGTTGATGCACAAATGAAGCTAACTACTTCAAATTGTACATTTTATTTCAGATCATGCACCAATAAAAATTAAGACAAAAAATAGGGGAAAATGAAATAGAGAGTTATGTACTCACCATAACTTAGCATCTGTGTTACCCTAGGTCACTATTCATCACTTCTGGGCTGTCAGATCAGACATCGGATCTGAGCCAGCAACTTTTCTGACAGATCCTAGGCTCGAGCTTCTCCCACTCCAATGATCCCTTACTGCCCTCTAAGCCATCAGATCGAATTTGGCCCAGAGCTAGAAGACAGCCAGAGTGGACCTGAACTACCAGACAGGACATCTCCCTCTTCCTCTAGATCCAACAGGATGGGGGAAGGAGGGAAGGGGTAGTGATGAATAGTGACATAGGATAACACAGATACTAAAGCCAGGGTAAGTACAAAACTCTTTACCAGATGTTATCCATGTCACTATTCCTCACTTCTGGGTCAGAGGCCCCAGCTACCATACAATCCTGGGTGGTCATGGAATGACATGCCAAAGAACTGTGGAGCCAAAGGAAGACCTGTTCCTGGAAAGCAGATCGAGCTTGTAATGAGTAATGAAGGTGTGAGAAGTAGACCAGGTGGGCTGCAGCACAAATCTCTTCTAAAGAATGTTGGGCTAAACAGGCAGCCAACGTAGCCACAGATCTAGTGGAACGAGGTCTGATAGGTCCTGGCAAAATCAATCTCTTAGAAGTATAAACCTAAGCAATACACTAGGACATCTGATGAGAAATTGTAATCTTGGACACCGCCCAACCCAGTCTGTTAACACAGAAGGCCACAAACAGTTGGCCAGATTTGCAATGGCTCTCTGTTCTGTCTAAATAGAATCGCAATTGTCCATGTACGTCAAGCGTGTGTAACATATACTCATTTATTGAAATAAGTAGGAAAGAAAACGGGTAACTGAATGGCTTAATTCAAATTTTTCAAATAGGCTTTACCCTATGGTGAATTGGTCCGTGTGTCTAGATTGTGTAGTGAATCAAGTATTTTGGAAAAGGAATTGGAGGCAACCAATTATATGTTTTTACAGAGGGGTTATGCACCGAGAATTTTGAAGCGAGCATTGGTAAAATTAAATAAGGAAAAGGGTATGAAAAAGGATGTTCCTTCGTATATTAGAAGGAACGAGTTTCATACCAGAAGTATTTATGAGAATAGACAGGAAGGAAGAGATGCACTGTATTATGTTTCAGTGCATAATGTGAAAAGTGAGGAAGTTAAAATTCTAATAGAATATTATTGGAAGTATTTGCTAGAGGATAGGGTTCTGACAGGTATTCTTCCGAATAAACCACTTTTCTCATTTAAAAGGGGTAGGAATCTTAAAGATATGGTGGTATGTGGAAAGTTTCAAATGCCCAAAATAGATATACCTAAGAAGGTTATGAATTTGGGAACAATAAGTTGTAACAGATGTAGTATTTGCATAAATATTGTTAAAAAATTTAATAGTATAAATGGAATAAAATTTGAGCCTAGGGAGGTTTATACATGCAGAAGTAAAGGGGTAATATATGCACTTAAATGTCCTTGTGAACTTTACTATATAGGGGAGACAAAGAGAGAATTCCCTATTAGGTTCATGGAACATGTCAGGGATGTGAAAAATAAGAGGGAAAATAAAATAATTGCTTCACATTTTAATACATTTCATAATGGTGATGTGTCTTTACTAAAAGGCACTGTTTTAGAAAGTGTGAAATGTTTATTTGATGATGAAAGTGTATTGAAACAAAGGTTGTTGTATAAAGAAAGCATTTTTATTTTAAAGTACAAAACTATGACACCCACAGGGCTTAATAATGAGCTTAATTGGAAATGTCTACTTTAAGACAGGATTTTACTATATAATTATGTATTTTTTAATTAAAGTAGGGTGTGTGCTGTTAATTAGAAGTTTCTATATAAGAACATGTATTTTGCATTTTGAATGTTTGATATTCCTTAAAGGTGGAAAGACCGAAGCGCTAGAAAATAAAGAGATTAGCTTGTGCCCTTTATTTCACAGCTGGTGAATTTTTTGTTGGGGGCAGAGTTGTTCTATTTTGTGTGGAAGTAGGAGATTTTGTTGTCTTTAAAGAATAATAAGATGTCTGGGAATGGGAGCTGAAAAGGGATTCAGATACCACCGACTGGCCCAAACAGAAAACCTTCTCAATTTACAACCATAGACCTGTCTGGTGGATGCCTTCTGAGAGGCCAGAATGAGTTTTTTAACGCAACAGACTAGCCTGGGCTGGTTTAGAATTACAGGAAGTGGACAAACCATGCGGTCAGACAAAGGGTTTGAAGGCTTGGGATTGGAAGATGAGAGGGGTGAGATATCAGATCCGGAAGGGGATCCAGTCCCAAAGGGGGTACTTCAGGTGAGACCTGAGGAGGGGGAACCACACCTGCTGAGGCTAGAAGGGGGCAATGAGGATTAAGGGAGCCTTGAGGCAATGAGCTTTCTGAAGCACCCTGGGAAAAAGAGGTATAAGGGGGATAAGCATAAAGGAGACTCAGAAGCAAATAGAGCATCCATGGAGGACTCTCCGGCTGGGGGAGATCAGGGTGAAGTACTCTCTGTATTTGTGACTGATAGAGGAAACAAACAGATCACAGCTCGGCTGACCCCAGCAAAGGAAGATCTCTCGCGCCGCTGAGGAATTCAGGAACCACTAGTGGGATCTCAAGATAGCTTTGCTGAGCTTGTCTGATAGAACGTTGGTCTTCCTGGGCAAGGAGAAAGCAACCTGCGGGTATAGCCCATTATTACACTCTCATGGCCTCCCGACAAAGCAGATAAGAACTTGTGCCCCTTGCTTGTTGATGTACAACGCAGCCACCATATTGTCCATGTGTAATGCAATGGTACCCAGAGGAAAACAGTCCAAAAAGGCTTGTAAGGTGAGAACTACTCTCGTCTCCAGTACGTTTATGTGCAGTCTGATCTCTGGAGGGGACCACATACCTTGGACAATCTTTCCCTGGCAATGCCCCCCACCCCAGCAGGGAAGCATCCGTGGTCACCTTGGGTACCGAGGGAAGGAGGAAAATAAGGTCTACCCACGAGAAGATCGGGAGACTGAATCCACCAAAGATGATGATGCTTGCACACTGGAGTGAGTCAGATGGAAACTGTCTTTGGATGAGACAGAGAAGACCACTGGACCAGTAGAGTCCACTGTAGAACCCTCATGTAAAACCTGGCTAATGGCACCAAATAGATTGTCGCTACCATGGACTCCAAAGCCCTAAAAATAAAGTGGACCTGAGGATGAGAGAGCTGTAGGAGGCATTGAACTTGGGATCAGATTAGCTGCACACACCTGGGAGGTAACAATCGCTGACACAGTGTCTAGCTGGATGCCAATAAACTCCAAGTTTTGAGTTGGAATCAGATGTGACTAGGCTAGATTCACAGTATTTCCTAACTGGTCGAACAGATGAAAAAGGAACTGTGTGGCTGCAACTAGTCGATGCTTCATGGGAGCTGTGAGGAGCCAACTGCCAAGATAAAGAAACAGCTGGACTTCCTGCAGTCTCAGGTCAGCAGCCTTTCTTTAATTATTTTTTATATTTTTATATCATTTTCATGTTATTTTGGTACCAATTTATATTCATAATATTATGTATGACTTTTTGCTTTTTGTTTTTATTCATACACGTTTTCGCCACTCCCTTGGTACATATTTTTGTTGTTATGACCCTCACTTGGATCCTTGATTTTCCTCTATTATCTTTTCAAGGCTAATTATGTATTGTTATACATATACTTGTGCTTATTATCAGCCTCACGTTTTGGTTAGTCTCTTTTTCATTACTTCATTGTATATAATTATTACCATTGCTCAATTCTCTGCATTTTTTATTGAAATCATTATATGTGTATTTTCATATATACATTACTATATATTATTATTGTGAAATGCTCATCACTAGTCTTTATTTCAGTTTTATACAATTCTATTTAATTTTGTCACTTTAATGTATATGTAATTAGGACTTAGGAGCGGGAACATACCATGTTTCCCATTGGTTGGGGATGTATATAAATATTCATGTGCTTTTTGTTTTGTAACATTGACTTTCACTGATGAAGGCATCTTAGCCGAAACCGGTTTGGATATTAAAGCTATGTATTTCTACTAGCTTTTGTGTTTTTGGTTTTTGAGTGTTCCGGATTCATACACATGCTGGCCAGCAGTTGTTTAACAGGTCAGCAGCTACCACTGCCATGCACTTGGTGAACATCTGGGAGGGGGGAGGGGCTGCATTGAGACCAAAGGGCAGGGTCTTGCACTGGTAATGGTCCACCCCCTACTTGAAAACTGAGATGTCTCCCGGACAGCCTGCCTATTTTTATATGATAGTACGCATCCTGGAGATCCACAGTGCACATCCACTTGTCCCTGTGAAAAATGGGCACAACGGACTGCACAGTGAGAATCCGAAACTTCAACTTCTTTGATGGAGAGGTTTAACTCGCTTAACTCCAGAATTAGACACAGGTCCGCCGTTTTCTCTGGCACCAAAAAAAAAGTGAGACTATGTTCCAGATCCTTGCTATCCTGGAGGAAACTTTTGAATGGCTCTCTACTGAAGAAGCTTGATCACTTCTTGATGAGCTAACTCCCTTTGGCGTGGTGGCGCATTGGGAAGATGTTTCCTGACTGGGGAAGGGGGATGGGAAAAGGGAACAAAAGAGCCCCTGAAAAGAAATGCTCTGCTCCAACCAATCTCTTGTGATGTTTGCCCATGCCATAGGGTACAGAGGCAAATGTCCCCTGACTGCCGCTGCACTGCTGAGGCCGCGGTTCACTGGCCTTGGATCCGTGTATAGAATCCCGGGACCTCAGATCTAAAGGTGTTGAACCGAAGGTCTTGGATCCTGGAGAAGACTTTCGGGACCTCGGATCCAAGGTCCTAGGATCAGGCAGTACCGAGACTGGAGCCAGATCCGAAGAGCTAGGATATGACAGGTCAAGTTTCTTGGAAGAAGAGGACCCAGAGACAGAGGGCACCTTTCTTTTCTGGTCAGAGAGACCCGGCTTGATCAACAGACCCCCTCCCCCCCCCGAGCCATCCTTTTTAGAAACAAATTACTGCATCGCTCAACCAAGGCCCTGGGGTTGAAGTCTGCACAAATGCACATTTAACCCCCAGGTGATTGGCGCCCAAACAATAGAGACACTCCATGTGCAATGAAGAAAAGGGCATCTTCTGACCACATGAGGAGCACCTCTTGAACCCTGCTGGTTTGTCAGACATGAGGGTTTAGATGGACTAAACAGTGAAGCTGAAAAATGCAAACAGGAACTGGAACCAGGACCAAGCATAGTCAAAAACCAACCACCACAATAACACAATTAAGTTAATCACAAATCAGAACAAGACATTACACTACGCGTATGCTGAAAGACAAATTCTTAACACAGAAAAATTGGCACCAAAAGGGCTGACAATAACCAATTAGGTAGAAACGGAAAGTAGGCTAAGAGGAGTACAAAAACTATAAGACTATACTTCTAAAAATACTACAAGAAGACTAACAGCTATAAAAACAAAAATGAAATTGAAAAATGACATAGAGGGACTTGAGCCAAAGGAAACATGCCTGTAGTGGTGAAGCAGGAATCAAGATCCGAAGGGGCTAAAGAGCAGCAAGGGATTATGGGAGTGGGAGGAGCTTGAGCCTAGGATCTGTCAGAAAAGTTGCCAGTTCGGACTGATGTCAGATCCTACTACCCAGAGTTGAGGAATAGTGACATGGATATCAGATCTCAGATGCTGGCACTTTTCCACCTACCCTCTAAAAAGACAAGAATTCAAGGAATAAATAATTGAAATTATTCAAGATGGAATAAATAATATACATTTCTTCAGAAGAGATAGCTGATGAGAATAAAATAAATATAGATTTGATAAAACAGGTTAGAAATAAAAGAGAGAAATATAGCGAAGAAATAACAGAAATTGCTTAGAGGGGGTGACAAAGGTTAAACTAGTGCACAATAAGTGGAATCTAACAGAACAAGAAGAGGAACTACTGCAAGAGAAAATAAGGGATTATTTGGATACTATGCTAACATTTAGAAAGACTGATGTTAAGAAACTATTTCTGACAAATCCGGAGCACAAAAACATTTAGCATAACAATTTAGTTGTGGAAAGTAAAAATGGTTGCTGCCACATTTTGGGAGCATGACAAAAGGGGGGGGGGATCTTTCAGCGGTATTAAAGATATTTTGGAAATTTCCTGGAAATATGGATACAGCACAAGAACATCAAAACCAAGAAAGACCAAAATGAAAATATTTATGTATGACTTAATTATGCCAAGGTTAGAGGAAGAGGAGACTCAACAACTAATAGATAAGATGGGAAGAGATGGGATAAAAATGATGTATAATCAATCGGCAGGGAAGTGTCCAGGGACAGATGGTATTCCTGTGGGAAGTCTGGATGCTAAGAGAAAAGAAAGTGATAAAGATATGGAGGATTATGTTTAAAAGTATTTTAAACAGAGAGGAAGCAGCATCTTGGAAGAAAACTGAGGTGGCTGTATTATACAAACAAGGTAAAGCTCCATCAGATGCAGCTTGATATAGACTCATTTCAATTTTAAATCATGATTATAAAGTGTTTATGTCTATACTAGCTAAAAGAGTGGCAAAGGTGGCACAAAAACTGATGTATTTGGGTCAATGTGGCTTTCAGGAGGGAAGGCACACATCTGACAAAACTAGCATAACTATAATGATTAAAAGTGAAGAATATAAGTATACAGCTGTCATTCGTGGGTCTTGACACAAAGAAAACATTCTACACAGTAAAGTTGGGATTTTATGACAAGGGTAATGGAAGCAGTTGCATTTCCTGATACAATAAGATAAATTAGGAGGATATACCAAGGGTTGGAAGCAGGAATTAAAGCGGGAAGGATCCTATCCAATAAGTTGTGTTTGAACAGAGAAACCAGGTTTAGGTGTCCTCTTTCCCCTTTGTTACTTGCTGTATATTTAGAACAATTTCCAAAGAAAATACGGGAATCAGAAATTCAGGGATATAACTGGTAGGGCAATCAAGAAAAGTTGGCCTAATTCACAGATAACATTATTTCCTACTCAATAAATCCAGAAAAGGACATTTTGGTATTGTGCAACATTTTCAGATAGTTTTAAGTCTTTTCAGAATATAAAATTAATCAAGTTAAATCAAAGGCTAAAGCTGTAAATGATATACATACACAAACTGGTTCAGCAATACCTGTATTTATGTGTACACGTTAAGATAAAGTAGTCAAGTATATGAACGAAAAAACTTCTGTTGTGTCAGCTAACAATATATGATAAGAGGCTAAATAAAAACTGAGAAACTGGAACCTCGTTTATGGATATGGATACCAAGATACAAGCAGTGAAAATATTTCATCCCTTTTACAGGTAAGGCATATTTTAATCAACCAGAGAAGTTGTGGACAAGAGATGAAGGAATTTATATGGGGGAGGAAGAGGACAAGAGTTAAATGGGATAACCTGATTCTCCCAATAGTACAAGGCTGTATAGCATTACCTAATCTGAAGACATATTTTAGAGCAATACAGTCAAGGCTCATATACATGACACAAGCAGAATGTAAGAATTCAAACTGGGGAGGGAGGATGATGAAGCATGCGGTCTTCATGAAATAAGGAGAGGTGGGATTATGGATGCAGATCCTTGAGGACAACGACGATGCAGAATGAGAAGTTATGTTCTTACCATAACGTTCCATGTTAGTTCTCTTCTTCTCGCCTTCTTTCTTGCTGGATGGGTTCGGAGCTGATCCTCGGCTCTGACTCGGCCTAATACTAAAGCTCGAGAGCTATTTTTACCGGCTCGAGGCTATGCTATGTCCCATAATGCTAGGCGTCATATACCCAGATCTCGTTTGATAGCTAACACTATGGACATATATGTCCCACCACAACAGAGAATAATCCACCTAATCATAGATTCATAGATACAAAAAGGAGAAGGATATATCTATCTATATATATATATATATATATATATATATATATATATATATATATATATATATATATATAAATTTATATAACCCCTCTAGAAAAGCTAGCAAAAAAGAGGGAGCAAGTGGGCTAGCTGGGGAAATAACTGAGGTGTCAATAATTCTCACAAGGTACTCTAGATCTCCCAGGCTAGGGGGATGGTGGGTGGGACGCAAGAAAGAAGGCGAGAAGAAGACAACTAACATGGAACGTTATGGTAAGAACATAACTTCTCAATGTTAAGTTGTCAATCTCGCCTTCATTCTTGCTGGATGGGACAGCGTCCCTAGCACCTAAATCCTGGGTGGCTCAATGGAACAAACTCTTGAGTACCATGGAACCAAAATCAGCCCGACTTCTGGAGGCCATATCGAGCTTGTAATGAGAAATGAAGGTATGAGGAGAGGCCCAAGTGGCCGCTGCGCAAATGGAATCCATCGGCAATCTTGCCTGAAAAGCTATTGAAGAAGCTAAAGCTCTGGTTGAATAGACTCTAGGCTTAGTAGGAAGTTCCCTGTTCCTCAACTGATAGACCAACATGATAAGACAGGACAACCACCTGGACAAAGTTACCTTAGAGACTTGGTTGGCCTTGCTTCCCTTCCACATAAGACAGGAAGAGCTGGTTTGATTTTCTCATTTGCTTAGTTCTATCCAGGTAGAAGCGTAATTGACGGTGAACGTCCAAACAATGTAACTTTCGTTCAGCTCTATTGGTGTAATTTGGGAAGAAGACTGGAAGATCTATGGTCTGATTCAGATTTTTCTCTGAGATTATTTTGGGTAAAAAGGACAGATTAGTCCTAAGTGACACACTGTCTTTGTGAAAAACAAGATAAGGAGGGCGAAAGCAAAGGGCTTGAAGTTCCGAGACCCTTCTTGCTGAGGTGATGGCTACTAAGAAGAGTGTTTTCCATGAGAGCAACTTCAATGAACAAGAAGCCGCCAGCTCAAAGGGAGGAAGAATTAAGGAAGACAGTACCACATTTAAGACCCACGGTGGGGGAGGGTCCTTAACCGGGGGCCTAAGTAAAAGGGTTCCTTTTAAAAAGGCTTTGCAAAGTCTGTGGGACAAGATGCTGGTCTCCGACAAGCCAACGTGGAAATTTGCAATAGCTGCCAGTTGAACTCTGATGGTAGCTGAGGAGGAGCCCAATCGAAAGAGTTCTGCTAGAAACTCTAGAACTGTCTGGACAGGAGCCGTAAAGGGGTCCACATGCTTTTCCCCTGCCCAGACAGAGAAACGCTTCCATTTGCTAGCATAAGTCTTTCCTGGTAGTAGACTTGTGAGAAGCGAGGATGACATTGCGAACTGGTTGAGAGATAAGGGGGAACCTGGCTAGGGTTGGAAGTGGAGTAACCAAGCTGTGAGGTTGAGAGATCGAAGGGACTGATGCAGCCCGCCCGATTGATCGGTCAGAAGATCTGGCACTGGGTCCAGATGCCAGGGCTGCTGCAGTAGATGGCATTGCAGGAACGGAAACCAAATTTGTCGAGGCCAGTAAGGGGCAATGAGGATCATCCTGGTTCTAAAGGCAGTTGCTTTCTGGATTAATTGAGTAATCAAGGAAAAGGGGGGAAATGCGTACAGAAGACCCCAGGGCCAATCGTGAACTACAGCGTCTTTGGGCAGTAGACCTGGGAGAGGGAAGAGGGTGAAGAAGTCTGGGCACTGGCTGTTTAGAGATGTTGCAAAAAGGTCGCAGCAAGGCTGACCCCACCTTCTGAAAATTCTTTCCGCTACTGTCTGGTTGAGAGAGACCACTCGTGAGGCACAAGAATGGCTCTGCTCAGTCTGTCCTCTATGACGTTGGACTTCCCGGGAATATGCGTTGCTACCAGAAACCGTTGAGAAGAGATCGCCCATTGCCAAAGTTTGAGTGCTTCTCGACATAGGGGGTAGGATCTGGTTCCGCCCTGCTTGTTGATGTACCACACTACAGACATATTGTCTGTCTGAATTGCAATAGTCCCGGTGGGTAGAGAGTCCTGAAGGGCCTGCAACGCTAAAAGTACCGCTCTCATTTCCAAGACATTTATGTGCAAGTGGTATTTGAAGGGTTGCCATGTGCCCTGGACTGTCCTGCCCCGAAAATGCCCCCCCACCTGATCAGGGAGGCATCCGTGGTCACAGTGGCAACAGGAGGAGGAAGGACCACAGATCTGCCCTGGAGTACTTGAGGGGAGACCGTCCACCATGAAAGGTGTCTTTTGCATGACTGAGTGATTAGAATGGTGTGTGACATGGGGAGCTGCTGAAAGGACCACTGGGAAAATAGTATCCACTGCAGGATCCGCATATGAAAACACACTAGGGGGAGTACAGTGATTGCTGCCTTCCATGAGACCAAGTGTTTTTAGTACAAATCTGGCTTGGACTCTGGTCTCCTGTAATAGGATCTGAACATGGTTGCGAACGTCTGAAACTCTTTGTGTGGGTAGTTTTGCTGAGAGCTCCACTGTGTTTAAAACAGCACCTATGAAGGTAATAGACTGACAAGGCAACAATGCAGACTTTTCGAAATTTATAGAGATACCTAGCGCGTTTGTACAGCGTAATCTCTTGATTGGAGTAGTCGATGCCTGGTGGTAGCAGTAAGGAGCCAGTCATCTAAATATGGAAACACCTGGAATCCTTGTCGTCTCAGGTGAGCTGCAACCACTGCCATGCATTTGGTAAACACCCTGGGGGCTGTGGTGAGGCCAAAGGGCAAGGCTCTGAATTGGAAGTGACTGGCTCCCAACCAGAAGCGGAGAAACCTTCTGGAGCACCTGTTCATCTTGATATGGTAGTACGCATCCTGAAGGTCTATAGATCACATCCAATTGTCCTGACCCAGAAAGGGTAGAATGGACTGTAGCGTGACCATCCGGAACCTCGTTCTTTGAACAGACTTGTTCAGCCTGCTGAGATCCAAAATAGGTCTCCAGTCCCCTGTCTTTTTTGGTACCAAAAAGAACTTGGAGTAGATACTGGATCCTTGTTGGTCTGCTGGGACTGGCTGGATGGCCCTTTTTCTTAGCAGCTTTGAAATTTCTAGTGCTGCTAGATCCCTCAGACAAGGTGGAACGTCTGGAAGGGGCCCTTTTGGCTGTTATGGGGTGTGAATAAAGGGAATTCTGTAGCCCCCGGATATGATCGACCATACCCATTTGTCTTGCGTGAGGGAATGCCAGGCTTCTGGGTACAGTGATAGTCTTCCCCCGACTGCCTCCGAAGGTGGACAGTCGGGCAGCTCCTCAGGGGTGCTGGAAGAGTTTGAGAGAGAAAGATTCTCGCTACCCTGATTCTGCAAACAACCCCTGCCCCTCGGGCGGCGTCTATTATTGTTCCCTCCTCTGCCTCTGGAGGGAAGCTCACCACGTGCATCAGGCAGTACTCCCTGAGGTTTGCGGAACCACATTTTCCCACCTTTCTGTCCCTTAGGGTATGGTCTAGAAGGGGTAGAAAAACAGACTCCTACGGCAGAGAGTCTTGCCTTCCTGCTCGGACCTGGTCAATGTATCCTTCACTTGAGGTCCAAACAAGGCAGAACCGTCAAAGGGGGTGTTAGTGAAGGACGCCTTGAAGGGGTCGGCAAAGTTGCAAAGCCGCATCCAAGAGTGCCTCCTTAGAGCAACGCCCGTGCCTGCAGCCCTACTCGCTCCATCGACGGCATAGGAAATGAGCCGCATGGAGGAGTTTACAATAGAGTTCAGGGTCCTTAGCTGGGAGTTGATCTTTTCCTGAGACCCCGCAGCTGTTGGGTCCTTTAAGGTATCACCTAGTTCTTTGAGAAGGTCTCTCTGAAGATGGGTGAAATGGCACAAATAATTCAGCGAACGCATGGCAAAGGTTGCTGAAGAAAACATCCGCTTGCTGTACCTATCCATAGACCTAGATTCCTTATTAGGAGGATGGACAGGAACTGAAGGGTCAGCCAACTCCTTCTTAGTGGCCGCCGACAGCACCATGGCATCAACGGGGACGCCCTTGGTGAGAAACTGTTTGTCCGAAGGGGCTGTAATAAATTTTGCGGGCCTCCGGGGAGTTGGTTCCATAGTATCCGGAGCAGTCCATGCCTTCTGAACCACCACCTCCATGAGTGGGTCGAAAGGCGGGGACACCCAGGAGGTGGAAGGGTGAGCACCGAACGCGTCCAGATACACCGACTCGTCCTCGGAAGGGTTGAGGGCAGACCAGTTCCCCCTCTGTTTAAGGATCTCTAGGATGTCAGAAAATGAGACATCCTCAGAGGGGGACCTTGGGGACCCTTCCGAATCATCCAGGTCGGTGTCAGATGTCACTGACTCCGGGGAGTCCACATGCTTCCTCTTGCATGTCCTCTTCCGAGGGAGCTCCCCCGCAGGATCAGGGGAGGCCTCAGAAGAGGAGGATACGCCAAATGGGGCGACCTGGAGCAGTGGGTCTCCACGCTCAGGTTCGGGAGGGTAGGCAGAGGCCGAAGCAGGCACCATGGAAGGAGGGGCCGACCATGGCGCCACTATAGGAGCCAGCACGCTCCTCATGACCTCAAAAGGTGCCCCTATCAGGCAGAGAGGAGGGACCCAGCTACGAAGAGATGAGAGCTCCTCCCGGCACCGAGAGGGACGGCTCCGAGGCAGATGTCGGGGCCGAGCTCACCTGCTACGATGCTCCGAGGGAGAGAATGGGGTCAGACAAGGGTCCGATACCACTCGCCTCCTCAGAACCGACGAGGGAGTCCCGGCGCCCGGATCCCTCCAAGGACGGAGCCAATGAAGGGATCGGAGCTGATGAAACAGATAAGGGTGGAATCTGTTCTGACGCCCCCACGGTACCAACCCCAACGGCCTCCCGGCTCCAAGCTCGAAGGAATAGTCGGAGAAGGAACTGGAGCAGGTGTTGGGGAAGCCACTGTCTGTTGAGACAGGCTATGCAATAACTGGGCGAGCGCCTGCGACTTCAAAAGCCTACTGACTACCCTCTCGAGGTCGTGGTCTAAAAGCCTGGAAGATCTAGAGGAGTGAGACATATGGCTCCGCTCCGACAGCAAAGGGGACTTCAGAGCCGGCCTGACCGACTCCAATGAAGGAGATCGGGAGCGCTTTCGGCTTGGAGACGACTCCGACGCCAAGGTCGGAGCCGACTGAGGACTCGATGTATCGGTTCCGGCCGAACAGACAAGGCAGAAGGTCCGCTCGGCACCGGCTCCGGACATGGAGCCAACGGTTTGGCGGGCTAAGAAGGTTTTCCTGACAGAGGCTTGGTAGGAGAACCTTCGGGCTTCAATAAGCCCCTTAAGATGAGCTTATTTCTGCGCTCCTGCAGGACTTTTGGGCTAAAAGCATGACAGATGGAACAAGAGTCCTGCAGGTGCAGAGGGCCCAAACAATACACACAAGAAGTGTGACCGTCTGTCAGAGACATCTTCTGACAGCACGAGTCACACTTCTTGAATCCTAATATCTTGGTATCCTTACACATGATACCATAGGAACGGGACAACAAAGTCTAAACAAGTATATAAACACACACACAATACTTGACAGACACTCAAAGTTACTACAATAAAACAAAATTCCACACACACACCTAATAAAGGAACCTGTATAAACATACTGTACAAAATTACTATAAAAGGGGGGGGGGGTAAAGGCCTAACCACCTCAAGGGTGGAAAAGAGTAGGAAAACTACTAATAAAGGGAGGGAAGACTTGTCGGGAGACTACTAACACTACTAGAAAAAATCTAAGGAAAAAATATCAATCAAAAACCAACTATAATTATAAGTCTTTCCCTGAAAATGCCCCCCCCCCCAATCAGGGAAACGTCCGTGGTCACAGTGGCTACTGGCAGGGGGAGAACAAAGGGTCTTCCGATTGTGACATGAAAAGACATCAACCACCACCAAAGGTCCCTCTTGCAAGAATCCGTAATGAGAATCATGTGTCGCATCGGTAGTTTCTGGTACGACCACTGAGCAAAGAGGAGCCATTAAAGAATTTGCATATGCATACTTGAGAGTGGTATAGCCAGGATTGCTGCCATCAAACCTAGCACCTTCAATACCTCTGCTGCTGTACCTTTGTTCTTTGACACCAGTGAGCTGACGTGTTGGCGGAGAAGTGATACTCTTTCGATAGGAAGACGTAGAGTGGTAGTTGAGGTATCTAACTCTGCTCCTATAAAAACGGTATGCTGCGATGGCGATAAGGCAGACTTTTCGAAGTTGATTGTAATGCCTAATTGATGGCAGAGTGTCAGAGTGTATTGTGTTGCCTGAGTCAACTGATGGCTGGTGGTAGCAGTGAGGAGCCAATCGTCTAGGTATGGAAACACCTGGAATCCTAGATGTCTCAGGTGAGCCGTGACCACTGCCATGCATTTTAACACTCTGGGGGTTTGTAGTGAGACCAAAGGGCAGGGATCGAAACCGGTAATGACTGGCCCCCAGCCAGGAACGCATATGATCTCTGGAGCGTCTGTTCAGTTTTGTGTGATAGTACACGTCTTTGAGCTCTATGGAGCACATCCAATCTCCTTTGCCTAGGAAGGGAAGAATGGACTGAAGCGTGACCATTTGGAACTTCTCTTTCTTTACGAGCTGGTTGAGTCTGCTGAGGTCCAAGATAGGTCTCCAGCCCCCTGTTTTCTTTGGTACCAAAAAGAATCTTGAGTAAGTTCAGAATCCAACTTGGTCTGCGGGGACTGGTTGGATGACTTTTTTCTAGCAATCTGTGGACCTCTACGATTGCATGTTCACTGAGACTGGGTGGAACCATCTGGGATTCTGTTTACAGGTATGGGAGGGGAAGAGAACGGTATGAAATATCCTCTGGAAATGATGCTTTGTACCCATGTATCTGATGTTATGTTTAGCCAGGCTTCTGGGTACAAAGACAAGCGACCCCCAACTGTCTCCAGAGCCGAACAGTCAGGCCCCTTTCAGGGACGCTGGTAGGGTTGACTGGAGAACTGACCCCTGTCACCCTGTTGCTGTGGACCCCCTGTACTGTGGGGGCGGCGTCTTCTGTTATAACCCCCTCCTCTGCCACTAGAAGGGGTTTCTCCACGTATGTCCTGAAAGGCTCCCTGTGCTTTTTGGAACCACATTCTCCCTCCCCTAGGGCCCTTGGGGTAGGGCCAAGTAGGGGTAGAAAAACAGACTCCAATGGCAGATAAGGTCTTGCCTTACTTCTCACACTTGGTTAAAGCTTCCTTTACTTTGGGCCCAAACAGTGATGAGCCATCAAATGGGGCATTAATAAAGGAAGACTTAAAGGGTTCCGCAAAGGAACAGAGACGCATCCAGGCTTGTCTTCGAAGAGCAATGCCCGAACTAGCGGATCTACTCGGACCATCAGCAATATAGGATATGAGATGCATGGACGAGTTTACCACTAAGTTTAGGGTAGCGAGCTGGGCGTCGACTTTGTCGGCCACCCCTGCAGCTACCGTACCCTGGAGAGCATCTCCTAGCTCAATCAGGAGATTTCTTTGTAGTCTCATAAAGTGGGTTAAGTAGTTCAGTGATCGCAGAGAAAAAGTCACTGAACTACACATGCGTTTCCCATATCATATCCATAACCCTAGAATCTCGGTTAGGAGGATGGATAGATATGGATGTCTCAGACACTTCTTTTGGTGGCTGCAGCTACCACCATGGCATCAACAGACACTCCCTTTGTTAAAAATGGCTTGTCCACTGGGGCAGACATGAATTTATTAGGCTTACGAGGAACAGGTTCCATGGCCTCCGGTGACTCCCACGCCTTACGAGAGATCAGTTCCAAGAGCTCGTCATAAGGCAGAGACACCCAAGTGGAAGGTTGAGACCCAAATGCCTTCAAGAGCACGGACTCATCCTCAGTAGGGGTCATGGACTGCCAATAGCCCCTCTGACTAAGGATCTCTAGTATCTCTACAAAGGAGATATCCTCAGAGGGGGATCAACGGGACCCTTCTGACTCATCCAAGTCCGTGTCAGATGTCAAAGACTCCTGTGGGGAGTCTAAGTGCCTCCTCTTGCATAGTCTCTTCCTGGGCACCTCCTCAGTGGGGGATCTGGGGAGGTCTCATAAGAGCAGGGGACACCCTGTGGGGATTCTTGAGGCTCGGGGTCTCTACGCTTAGAGGGCCCGGTAGACAAAGAAGCAGATACAAGAGCTTGAGGGGAGAGGGAAGGCTGAACCGATGCCGATATCGTCTTTGGAGACAAAACTCTCCTCATAGCATCGAAGGCACCATGGCTCCAACGAGAAGGAGTGGACAGGCCGGAAAGTACAGTCCGATCCTCCCACACCGAAACCCTGGGCTCCGAGCCCGAGGTAGGAGCAGAGCTCATCCGAGCCAAAGCCCCGAGAGGAAGAGTCGGCACTGACAAATCGGTTCGACTATCCTAACCGGACCCGATGGGAGAGCGTCGTCTCCTAAAGTCCTCGGTTGGCGCCGAGGACATCCGAGTAGATGGAGCCGATAACACCGGTGCGAGTATCGGCTCCAAGGGCTCAACAATCATCAGTTCAGTTTCCTTCAGCTCCGAGAGTCCAGTACGGCTCGGAGGAGGAGTAGACAAATCCGGTTCCATGGTCTTCAGCACCGATGAGCTGGTCGGGGCAAACAAAAAATTGGCAAGTCCTGGTGCCTGTAAAAGCTTCTGCACTAGCCGATACATGTCCAAATCTGAAAGGCTGACTGAGGACTTAGCTGAATGCACCGAAGGTGCTGACTGGAGCAGAGGAGAAGGAACTTCAGAGACCGGCTCCAAAACTGAGAGCTGGCTCCGAATCAAAGGTACACTTGGTTCCGAGGTCTTTGGAACCGATGACCCTCCCTCTGAAGTTTTTGCCTTTTTAGCCATTTTAGGATCTGTAGAGTTTGTGGATTTTGAGGATTTGGAGGATGTGCTAGTACCCTCATGGCTACTCATCACCTCAGAAAAGGAATGCTGTAGTAATCCCCTGTCTAAGTTTCCTCCTTCTCTCCAAGAGGACTCTTGAAGAAAAGGAATGGCAAATGCTGCAAGTGTCTTGGAGGTGTTTAGTCCCCAGACAGTAGACACATCGAATGTCTGTCAGTGACGGACATTTTCTGCCCACAATTTGGGCATTTTTTGAATCCCGATTTAGGATGGGATTTTTCCTTGTCATCCGACATAGATAAGGAAAACCAAACCAGTAAACTGCAAAAGTATGAAAGTAAAGTCCTTACTTAACTTGTAAGACCCACAAAACAACTAAGCCAAATCCGGGCACTATCTATAACAAATAATTATAGATTACAAATATAGGGCTAGAGACACCCACAGAGAAAAAACCCTGACTATTATAAGGATTAATAAATCTAAATAGGGCTAAAGGCCCACACAAACCAACTAAGCCCAAGAGGGCACTATCTATTTTATTATCTAATATGAAACACTAACAGACAACTATCCTATAAAAAACAAAAAAAAAAAAAAGTTTTTTTCCACAAATGGTCTGAGCTAGCTGGATCACCGAGATCTCTCTTGCCACAGCAAACTAGATCTGAGGTAATTCCAGCAGTGCATTGTGGGATAAGGGGCTTGGTCACGAGCTACTGGCAAACCTTGAGATTTGCTATCGGCATTGTCGGAGCCAAGGATCGGATCCGAACCAATCAGTGAGAATAGACGGTGAGATTTAACAACTTCACATGATCAATTTATGGACAAAAAGAAAAGGATAAGTTAGTACTAAGTGAAAGACCTGCTCTAGTACAGTTTTATGCTGAAACAAGAACATTAGTAGGGCGTATGAGATATTGCATAACTATAAGAAACAATCGGAGAAAGTTAGAAAAGATAGGGAAGAGAGACTGGAAAAACAGTTTACAAGGGAACAATGGTAGGACATATGTATGGCTCCCAAGTATGCAACGAAGTCCAGAAGGGTTAAGATGTTTGCTTGGAAGTGTCTGAATAGGTATTTGCATACCTTAAGCAAACTTATTTTTTTTTCTTCTAATAGACAGCAAGTGTGGAGTTGTGATGGGGAAGAAAGAGCTAAATGAGCATGTTTTGTGGAAGTGTAATGAGCTGGCAGTTAAATTCCCTACAGAATACTTTTGTCATAAATACTAAGGCAACAAATGGCTGCAACTATGGAAATGAATCTTTTGAGCTGGGTCAATGAATCTGAATTCCCTAGACGTAATAAGGCAGTATTAAGTTTAATTCTATCGGTTGTCAAAAAAGCTATTACTAAAAAAATGGAAATCAACATATAAATCTAAATCAACTATATTTTAAGTACTGAATATTGTAAAACTGATAAAAATAGAAATGGGATAATGGGATCTTTATAAAAAAAGAAGCAGCAAATCACAGTGAGCATGGGTGAGTTTGGCATAATGGTGAAGGTCTTTATCATACAGAGACAATGTACAGGATTTAATTCTGACCTTGGGATATTGATTACATTTAAATTGGCTCTTCAGGGCAGTTAGCCTGGCATTTACCTAGAAAAGTTTTCAGGAACATTTCTTAGACAGGGAGCATGTGTGGTCTTAATGCCTGTGTTTGACTAGGCTTAAAAAGACCCTAGTGGTCATTAGCCTAGTACACACCTACTAAACCTTTAACTGGAATTTGTGGGAACAATACATGAAAAATAATGTTCAAAAGGAGTAGTGAGGGTTAAAGAAACGGGCACTAACAATTTATTTAATGTTGGACTAAATGAGAGTTGATGTAAACAAATAAATTGCGTAATGTATAATATACGTAAATGAATACAAAAATGTTAATATGGTTTATGAATGTGTGCCTATGTCTTAAGTGATAATTTAATAAAGGTGTTACGTCCTCTCATGACTACTCAGACATACTATTATATGAAAAGGGCTGTAAACGTTGGATATTGGCCAGACGTCTGATCCTTGGCAGGATAATTCCCATACAGTTTAGGCTACAACAGTGATCTAATGATGAACATCTGGAAAAATATGTGCCATTGGTTTTAGGGAACAGTATTCTGAATGGAATCTGCCTAATGGATAAGACCAATATCCTGGAAAAGTCAATGCTTAAGGGGCTCCTCCAGTATATGTGATGTAATGACTGAAACAGAAGTAGGGTCTGAGAAAACGTTGATACGTCTGGTTTCCTACATGAACTTTGTTACCAGAACAAATGGAGGAAAAAGAAAAAGAGTGAGACCAAGACACAATTAGTAGAGCAGTCCAACCTTGGCCTACCACATTAGCAGGAAAAATTGAAAAGAAATCTAGACACTTGCTCAGAGGTTCAAACTAGCATAATGACCACTAGGGCTTTTATAAGCCTAGTCATGCAGCTCAAATGAGTCCCATGAGTTATTATGCCTAAAAGGTGATTCAAAAGGATGCATATTAGCTAGGACATGATTTAACAGCTGCCTCTGTCATTCAGAGACGTAGGTGCCAGACCTAGGGTGAATTTTTGATTTTCCACCCACTCATCCAGGTTACACTTGAATAGGGTTAGGGAAGGGCTCTGCTTCACATACATGGGGAGTCTATTCCAGAGAATGAGACGCCTCTCAGATACATACCTGTCCCTTCAAAATATCCAATTTATGTCATAAGTGAAGTTTAGGTTCTTCGATCTTCTAGGTCTGATGCTGTTTGGTTTACAGTTATGCAAAAGGTCTATCAAGTGCAGGATCCAGGAATGCTCTGTATGCCACGCATATGTCATTTCTGAGTAGTCTGCAGGAAAACAGACAATAGGGACAGGGCTTTCAGCCGATCGGTATGGGACATTGTGTTTACGCCTTGCATTCTTTTTGTCAGGAACCTCTGTGGACATTCCATTTGCTGCATTTGACTGGTTAGGTACATGCTGAAAAGTGTATTATACTCAAGAGTCAGATGTTGGCAGAATACAGTAGAATTATGACTTCTCTTGAGCTAGATGCCATGCTCTTAGGTTCAAGATTAGTACTAGGCTAACTGCCCTTATGGGCCATTTTAAGCCTAGCCAATTACCCCGTGTCAAAATCAAACTGTGCACCGTGTGTTTCTAAGGTAAGCACCTTAACCATTACGCCAACCTCCCATCCTACTTAAGTAATGAGTAATAAAGAATTACTTTTTTACTAACAGACAGATACTGGTTGAAGGCAAGGTTGTCAGCTACATACGTTCCCAAATTCCTGACTACTGGGTCTACTCTTAGGAGTATTTTATCAATAAGGTAGTTTTCCAAAGGCCAACTTCCCAAAAGGTACTATTATGCATTTTGTAGCCTTGAGTTTTAAGCCATGGCTTTAGCAACAATCAACTGTCTGCATCTGACTTTCCTGTAAAATCTTAGTATCTTCTGGGGATTCTGTGACTGGTCATAGTCTGCAATCATCTGCAAACTTTGTCAGCCAAAGACCCTTGACACTGGCTTTGACTTCGTAGATGTCAAAGAAGGGCAGACTCACCACAGAGCCCTGAAGGACTCTGCCTAGTGACCGGCCTCTAATTGGAGGAGGTCTCACCAATCTTAACGCCTTGCATCACGGTTTTGCCCTCATTCATTGCTCTGGTGACCGTCTCAAAGAAGTCCACCAGGTTTAGTAGACTTGACTTGCCTTTCATGAAACAAAACTGAGTGGGGTCCACTATCTGAAGGTTTTCTATGTCACTGTTAATCATTTTCATCATAATTTCCTCTATGGCTTTGCACATGAAACTGGTCAGACTAACGGGGGTCTGTAGTTCCCAGGATCTGTTGATGGCCCACCCTTGTGCAGAGGTATGACCATTGCAGTCCTTCATTTGTATGGTGCATAGTTTGATGGATCTTATTTCAGGCAATTTAGGAGGCATCTTGGAATATTAGCAGGCACCATTAAAAGCCGTGTTCTTGACCTTAGAGCGCGCAACTAGGAACCTGCTCCCTAACGACAGCTAGAAGGGTGCTGCTAGATGGAATTTCCTGAGAGGTAGCCGCGAGTGTGGGGAGGGAGGAAGCTAGAGCTCAATTTGTCAGCCAGTAGCTTTGTTGTATCTCCTGGTTCCATGAACATGGCTCCATTTACAACCAGTTCAGCACATTGTATACTGCCTTTGAGGTTTCTACCATAACTAATGAAGGCCTTATAGTTGTCCTTGTACTGGGAAGCTATCTTTACCTTAAAACTGTTTTTCTTGGACTTAATTAGCCTTCTTAGCTGTCTAGCTGGCTAGACAAGAGTGTTCACCTACTCTACCACTAACATGGCTTGTACAGAGTTTCTGTAAACAATTCCAAATAGGCTACTGTGTTATCTGGGTTTAGAGGGGCTTGGAATTTTGACAAGTTACTGATTAATAAAAGGTAGTTTGCCTTAGAATAGTTACTATAACTGTTACAGGGTTTACTGGGGTTGTAAAATTGATTTTTATTTCAAAGACCACTTTCTCATCTAACCTTACAAGAAAGGACATGACACTGGGTTGGGTGCAGAGTTCTCCCACATTAGTGAGTACCAGGTTAAATTAATTTGTACCTCCAGCAGGAATATAACTATCTCATCTATAGTGTTTAGGTTTACAAAGTTCAGGAATCTCTGCTCCTCCAGATTTGGGGTCATGTAGGATTCCCACTCTACAGAGCAGTAACTTAAAGTCCGCCTTAAGTATGGCATTTAGCTGAATGGTGAGCATCTCCAGGAGGTTTAGGTATGAGGTATGGGTTTCTTGAGCCAAACAGGGTGACCTATAGCTTTGCAAGGTTAAGTGGCACTCTGGAATAACCTGTACATGGGGAAACCCCAGCACGTCATCCTGTTTAACCCACAAAGATGTATGCTTGTTACTGACGTAGCTCAAGACACCTCCATCTCTAGTCTCTGTCTGTTCAGTTGCTTCTCTAAATGTGAGGAAGGCACTAAAGCCTTGCATAGTCAGGGTACTCTCTGCAGCTTTAAATCATGTCTAGGTAACTTCAAAGATGTCTTCATTCTCCAGGGTGAGGAGCGCTTGGAGGCAGTGGAGGTTCTTGTTTAAACTCCTGTGACTGGTCAGTAACACCTTTAGGTTCCCATGGGGTGATTTTGCTGTGTTGGAAGGTTTGTCAATTAAGTACTGCCTAAAAAGGTTCTATGGGAGAGGAGAACGTTTTAGTCAATAGATGAAAGCCTAAAGGGGATAGGTGAAGATCATCCTTGGCAATCTAACATGGTTTGTTAACCATAAAGTGTCATGTTGACAAATACTGAAAACCCCATTAGATTGACAATAGAAACTAAATTAATTATTAAATTCAATCATCTTTTGTTCATACTGAGGTGTCATCCTTGGTGAAGGAAGAATGCTGCTCAATGCTAGGCACATATGAGCTTGTGACAAAATTGGAGAGCTCCCCAATCGTCTCTCTTCATATAGTCAAGGGAGGCATATCTCAGGTCATTTACACTTGTACAGATTATGACAGAGTCAAAGTGGTACCTTGCCTTATGTGCTTTTAGTTTGAGACTCCATAGTCTCTGGCTGTTTTTGTTGTGTGTTTTGGTTTGCTGTAGATAAGTTTTGCAGGTGGAGTCACAGGGAGGTCCTTTGGGGTTTTGGAAGACTGTATTAAAATGCCTCATCATAAGTTGGTCTACGTGTGAGGTGCATATTGTGTGTGTGGTGGGTGTAGCATGTGTGTTTCTGACAACTTGATTTTTATTCTGTGTACTTGTGAGTTTTTCCTCTACTGACATTGTTTACAGACATCTCTCAAATTAAGAGGTGAAAGAAAACGATATTTGAAATAAGAAATTCAGACATATCCTGTAGGAGCTTACAACCCCACTCTATCCTCCTTTCTTTTGACATTCCTCACTGCCTATCCTCTCAGTATATTCTAAATATTAAGGCTTTGTGTCATCTCACCCTCCCCACCTATACTTACCTTAGCTTACTGCTCCTCTGATTGTTCGCCCAGGGTGCACTCCTCTGTGGCTCATCCTGCTCCGTTCGCCCTGTGGGCTCACTCCACTCCCCTGCCCCCAAATTCCACCCGCCCCCAGTGACCCTAAACTTGTACACAAATTGCCACACCCCTGTACATTAACATTAATCTCTTAACTGCTCCCCTTAAAGTGCTATCACTCATCTCACATTAGCCATTACGTTACCACTCTATCTACAAGCATCCCTGCATTCCATCTCCTATGCTTCCATTAATGGCCCAAACATACCACAAACCCTTACCCTTTATTAGTACTCTGAATTATACTAATTATATCCCATCTACTTACGCTCTACGAACACCATACTTATCTAGGACTTGACACCCACAACAGGCATACCTCTATTCCTACAATTAGCCTACCTTACAGTCTTAACAACTCTTCTTGCCCAGCAAAGTATTCATCAGCCAAGTTTCATAGACTCACTCACATCTCTCATTATAACCCAATAGCTAGAAAAATCAAGAACCTAATTTTTAAACTTTTACAACTCACCCTAAAAGTACAGGTCCACTCCCATTTAGATGATGATATACATCCAAACCCTGGTCCTACCACAAGCACAGCTACACAGCCTGATACACCAACTCCTACTAACACACACCTGCTTACCAGGCCCCTCAGCTCTCTCCTGAAAGCTCATCTTAACATTCGAAGCATCAATAATAAAGTTGCTCACCTGCATGCCCTTATAGATGTACATTCTTTTGACATCCTCTGTCTGTCTGAAACATGGCTTAACCCATCAATACAAGACAGTGCAGTTCTACCCCCTGGCTACAATATACTGAGACTTGACCGTAATACTAAGAAAGGTGGAGGCATTGCCATACTTTATAAGCATGGATTACAAGTTACCTCACTTGACCCCAAACCTCCACTTTCCAGCAATGCAGAGATTCTTCTATCTAAGATTCAGCTTAACAAATGCAAAGCCATATATCTATATATATATATATATATATATATATATATATATATATATATATATATATATATATATATATATATATATATATATATAAAATCTGGCTCTCAAGCAACTACCCCCAAGAAACCATAACACTTGGGGACTTCAACATAAACTGGAACTCCTGTATATCTGAGCAGCCTTCTACTCATATCAACCTATATGGTTTTACCCAAACCATAACATCCCCTACCCTAACTAATAAACTTAACAAAACAAATACCCTTGACAGGATACTCACTAATACTCCCCAACAAAACTATAAAACAAGCACCCTCCCAAAGGGCATAAGTGACCACTTGCTTACCTATCTAATCAGATACAAGACTGAATTTCCAGACTCAACCATCTACAGAACTATTCGTACTAACAAAAATTTTAACCCTGCTTACTTTCAAACTGAACTAAGTGCCTGTGGCTGGTCACCTCTAAAACACCTCCCACTAGATGATGCAGTTAAATACTTAATTTGAAATTCCTTTCCATTCTAGATTGCCAAACCCCATTACACAAAGTTAGAATCAGAACTAAACCAGCACAATGGCTCACCAAAACTACCAAACAAAAAATCCTCCAAAGAAATAAACTATGGGCCAAATGGCGTTCAACAAAAAGTCCCTCAGATCACTTACAATTCAGACAGCTAAGAAACGAAACAAAAAAAGCCATATTGTCCGATAAAAGAAACTATTACTACCAGCTTCAACAAACCCACCAAAATAATCCTCAAAAATTATGGTTAGGCATCGATAACCTCCTACACCCCGGACACTTATGCACTCCTACTCCCTCTGGCTCTGTTCACAACAATCCCATCCACATAGCCAACTCATTTAACACATTCTTCACTGAAACAATCCAATCACTATCCAACCAGCTGTCCCCTAGCACCTCATGCTCTACCACAACCTCTACCAATAATCCTCCTCTATTTCACTTTCAGCCAGTGTCCACATCAGTCATCTTTAACCTCATAAAGAAACTTAAACCCACCACACTCTCTGCAGATCTACTACCTGCAGAATACCTGCAAAAAACTGCTGAAGTCATAGCTTGCCCCATATCCATCCTCATTAACAGAACTATTTCTGAAGGAACTATCCCCTTAATCTGGAAGGTCTCTCACATCATCCCCCTGCACAAAGGTGGTAACTCCAAGGAGTACTCCAACTACAGGCCCATAGCCATACTATTTCCTTTGGCAAAATTAATGGAGAAAAGCATTAATTTACAACTGTTAACCTACCTACTTGAAAACAATTTACTAGCCACCTATCAACATGGCCTTAGACCATTTCATACCACCACCTCTGCTCTCTTATCCTTCACTAACCTCATTAATAGTAATTGTAATAATGACACACTATCCTCAGCCCTTTTTATCGACCTGTCTAAAGCATTTGACATGGTTAACCACTAACTCCTCATAGACGCACTCAAAAACTTGTCATTTAATGCCCTTACTATACAGTAGTTCCAATCATACTTGGATAATAGGCAACAGGCTGTACTATGGGATAATACCTTATCTTCCCACCTCCCAGTTGCCCTAGGTGTCCCCTCAAGGATCCATATTGGGTCATTTACTCTTCTCCATCTTTACAAATGACCTCCATTTTGTAATTCAACAAGCTGAGTATATCCAATACGTAGACGACTCCACACTCATATGCTCTGCTACTTCCCAATCAGAACTTCAATCACTAACCCAAAAGACCTTTATCACAGTCAAAAATTGGCTCCTACATAGGTGTCCTATCTTAAACCCCAAAAAAACTAAAATGCTACTATTCACCCCAACCGCAGGACCTCCCCACTTAACTTCACTGTCACTTCAAATAATGGAAGTATAATATCTCGAGCCAACCACCAAACTACTCTGTGTACCAATAGATAACTTGTCTAATTTGCCTCACATTAATAACACCATAAAACAGTGAATAAGAAACTAGGTTCCCTCTATAGGATCAAACTCTTTCTAACTCCTCTAGCCAGGGTCACCATTGCACATACCCACCTTATATCGACCCTGCTCTATGCCTCCCCTATCTACACCAAAATATGCAGAAGTAATCTGAGCAAACAGTCATCCTCCTACAATAGTGCCAGATTTGCAGCTGGGTCCTCCTATAGAACTCATCACTGTATCAACCTGAATCAACATGGATGGTTAGAATTGCCAAATCTAATACTTATCAATCAACTAATAGTAGCCCATATGATCCTGTATGAACCTCAAAATACACCCATACTTACGTCCCTAGTCACACCCATAACAATCTCAAAACCTTACGCTCATCTAACAAACTACTTGTACAAATGTCTAAATCCAACAATTCAGCTGGTGACACCTGTTCTCTAATACAGTAGGTAAAACCTGGAACAGCCTCCCAAGTCAACTAACCTCACTATCCCCAGTTAACCTATTTAAAAGCAAGCTCAAACCTTACCTCAAGTCACACTGGCTATGCCCTTGTGATAACCCAGACTAACCACAATACCGTTTTCTAAACTCCCTTGATTCCTAACCTCTTATGAGCATTATCTTGTGTTTACTCACCAATAATAATGTGCTTGACCATTCTGAGGATTGTTCCTCATGTAAATATGTATATACAATTGAATGACCAACCATTGTCATACAAGATCATAACTCTTGTGAGATTGAACATTATAAATGTATCCTTGTACTTTGCTATTGAATACTCTAACTACTTAACACTAGCGTTTTACTTTTGATATTTTTGTGCAACTTCAGAATCTATAGTATTTCTTAGATATATGAAAAACGAATGCAGAAGGTATCACCACTGGAAAAACACACCTCTGTTGTAATAATCCAAGAGTCTTCTTTATTCAATAAAAAGTAAGCGCTTTCACGTAGTAAACACTATGCTTCTTCAGACATAAAACACAATAAAAACAACCCTACTTAAATACACGTTTTGGCGCTCAAATCAAACCAATCATTCAATTATTCACTTAGGTTCATAGGTTTATACTAGGCTATCTGCCCTAAGGCATTTATAAGCCTAGCCCAAATTTTTGTGGCTTACGCCACCCCTTATATGAAAAAATACTGTGCCCATTAGTTTGTTGTGCCTCTGTCCAGCAGTGACACAGAGATGATTCCCGGGATAAACCTACGATCTCCCATCCACAGGTCAAGATTTCTCTTGAACAGAGCCAGTGAGGTGCTCTGCCTCACATGGACCGGGATTTTATTCCACAGCATAGGGAGTCTCTGAGTGATAAATCTATCCCTCCAGCACGTCCTATTTATATCCGTGCTAAGGTTTAAGTCGCTTGCTCTAGTGGTTTTGGTGGATTTGGATTTTTTGAGGTGGAGCATGTCCATTAATTCCGGGTTGGACATGGCCTTGTATGTCAGGCACATGTCACCTCTGAGCAGACGGTATGCAACTGAATAGAGCTGGAGTTTCTTCAATCTGGCAGCATATGACAGATTTTGGAGTCCCTTTATCCTTTTGGTGAGGAACTTTTGGGGTCTCTCCAATTGCTGCAGATGTCGGGTGCGATACATCCCGAATAGGGCACTGTACTCTATCATTGGTCTGATAAGTGAAGAGTACAGGGGAACAATGACCTCACTAGATCTGGATGTGAATCCCTTCATGATCAAGTGGGCAATGTAGAAGGTCTTTCTAACCACTTTAGCAACGTGAGTGTCAAAAGAAAGGCCACTGTCAACCTGGGTCCCCAGGTCCCTGATAACCTCTTCTGTGCTTAGTGGATTGCCACCTATATGGCAGCTTGGGGTTACCTTGTTTTTCCCGAAGGGTATGACTATACATTTTTTGGCGTTTAACTTCAGGCCATGGCTCTGGCACCAGCTATCTGTTTCCGTGAGTCCCTTCTGAAGGATATCCGTGTCCGATGCACTTTCCACTATGGCGCCCAGTTTGCAGTCGTCTGCAAACTTTGTCAGCCAAAGTCCTCCCATGTTGGCCTGTACTTCTGAGAAGTAGATGCCAAACAATAGGGGGCCAAGGACCGAGCCTTGTGGGACACCGCTTGTGACCGGCTTGGAGTCTGACATAGCGCCAGCAACTCTAACCCTGTGGATTCTGTCCTTAAGCCAGTTTGCAACCCATCTTGTGACATACGGGTTTACATTTAAGCTGGTAAGTTTTTCTACAATACCCGAGTGGGGTAATGTGTCGAAGGCCTCTGCAAGGTCAAGGTAGGCTGTATGGACTGCCTTTCCCTCATCAATGGCCTTAGAAGCCGACCAAGTTCAAAAGGCATGATCTGCCCTTGACGAAGCCAAACTGGGTCGGGTCCAATGTCTGCAAGTCCCCTATATCTTTGTTTATGAGCTCCATTATGATCCTCTCCATAGCTTTGCAGACTAGACTTGTTAAGCTTATGGGGCGGTAATTACCAGGGTCCGTACAGGCACCGCCTTTGTGGAGTGGGACCACAGTTGCCGTACACCACTCCTTGGGCACGTATCCTGTGGTAAGGCTGAGATTAAACAGCTGCCTTATGTGCGGGTTTAATTCCTCATATAAAACATTCACATTTACATATCATGAATCAATCTTTTTATAACCCATCTTAGCACCTAAATTCTAAATCAATATACATGTTGAAGTGATTAATTGAATAGATGCGATAAACGCACTATATTTCATAGTATTACATAACCAGTCATGTGTATAGCTTTAAAAAGCTGGATAAATCAGCTGTATGTCATTTAAAATGCAAAATAGACACATAGCGCTACAATATAATATAACAAAACCTCATATAAAAGACTAAATAACAATCTTTATAGACCTTATCTTGCATTCACCTCATTGTATATCGGAACGCTTGGTGACTGCCAAAACAATGAAAAGACAATCATTGTACGTTAGCAGAAAGAAAAAAAAGATGCTATAAAGCGCTCAGCAGCAAGCCATATAGCGTAAAACAATCACATGATGTAAACAAACGAAGTCAAACTCAAGTAGACTCCACGGGCACATAAAGCAAAGTCTACCTGCAACATTATATTATTCGAAGTTAATAATGAGCAATATAAATACTTTAAAAACTTTGAATTATAATCAGCAGAAACTTTCTAAGTAAAACAACAAAACTAAAGCATCTAATTATGGCTACATATTTCAAGCCTATGAAGCCTGATTAATCAAATAAAACAAAACATTATAAAAAATGTATTATAAAAAATACATACATGACTTTTTGTTCTAACTACATTTCATGTTCTACTTTACCCCATCAATAAATAAGTAGAACTAATTCATATGCAACTGTAAGCTTGTGAAAAATACATATTATAAAATAGAATAATCCCAATTAATATGAAATTATTTTAAACATATATAATAAAAATAAGATAAATAATTTGAAGTATATAAATATAAATATAACTGCTGTGCAAATCAAAAGATGTAAATAGAAAAATATGAATATATTTATATATATATTTATGGAACATGAGCAGATATGGGCTGTATTCTGATATATAAATAATGAGGAGTATAGCATTAAGATATGTTGAATGTTATGACTTTCTATTGTCAAGAATTGGTTTAATGGACGCATATTGGTCGAGTCCTGGACTATCATGTGCTCTCAGTTTCAGAATCCATTTCAACTCTATGTTGGCCAGATGATTCATTCCATCTCCCCCTCTAGGGTTGGGTATAACAATTTGCAAAATCCTAAAGCTAAACCTATGATTATTATACATTAAAACATGCTTAGCTAAAGCATTCAATTCAATACCTTTTCTTATATCATACAGATGGTTATACACCCTGTCTCTTAATCTGCGTTTAGTTAATCCTACATAAAATGCAGGACAATCATTACAAGTTGCTAAATAAATTAAATTAGTACTTTCGCAATTAGAACTGAAGGTAGGTTTAAAAACATACAGGCCATTGGGATGTATAAAGTTCTGTATATGAGAAATATATGGACACATGTGACAATGTCCACAAGGATAAATTCCAAGTCGAGTGCTACTACTGTTGTTGATTGTGAAATTTCTTTCAACACATAATATCTGTTTCAAGTTGTCACAGTTCTTAAAAGTGAAGATAGGATAATCCCCTGTCAACAAACAGATATCATTATCCATGGTAAGCACATTCCAATTCTTTTGAATAATCTGTTTCAATGCCTGCACATCACTAGTATATCTCAAGGTGCAAGTGATCTTATTTCTATAACAAGATGTCTTATGCATACCTGTAGAATGGAACCAATTAACAGGTACCATAACTGTATTTCTTTCTGGCTCTTTTTTATCTACTATTTGAAGTTTACAACAATTAACCATTTTGCCATCATAGCCTCTTTCAAGAAAAAGAGAGGTCATATGACTGACTTCTGTTAACAAAGTATCATGAACCTTACAAATTTTAGTTAGGCGGGTAAATTGACCCCTAACTATCCCTGAGAAAACATGCCTCGGATGCATACTATCATAACTTAACAAATGCATTCTTCCATGTTGGCTTCCTATAAAGGGAAGGAATAAACTTAACCTTGTTTTGATAATGCAAGAGTTAAGTCCAGAAAATGAATGGTCTCATGTGACATTTCTGTAGTAAAACTTAAGAAATTTGTGGTGGATTCCAGATATATAAGAAAGTTGTCAAACTCTATCTTGGTGCCCTCCCATATAATAAGGACATCATCCACAAATCTCCTAAACAATCTGACTTTCTTGTATGTGGGATGACTAAATAAAAAGCATTCCTCCCAGTAATGGACTACCAAATTAGCATAGGTATTTGCGCAGGGGGTGCCCATGGCAACCCCCCATTTTTGTAAGTAGTACCTATTTCTAAACATGAAAACATTGTTACTTAAGACCATGCCTAACAAATGATTCACTAATATCTGTCTGTTGTTACTAAAGTTAGTGGATTTCACCATAATCTCTCTTATGGCTTGTAGGCCATATTCATTAGGTATGGATGTAAATAAATTCTTTACATCCATTGTAATCAATAAATAGTCAGAGGCATCTTTATTTAAATTTAGGCTTTCTAGATCTCCTAAAAGTTGGTAAGAATCTTTAAGAATGGTAGATATGTTGTCAACAAGTGGACTAAGTAGATATTCAATAAAGGAAGAGACAGTAGAAGTAGCCCATCTTTCACCTGAGACAATGGGTCTCATGGGTAATGGCATGACATTTTTATGTAGTTTGGGTAAACCTTTTATTATAGGTATTATAGGAAATTCAATAAAAAAATAATCATAGGTTTCTCTGCTTATTTGGCCGCACATCAGTAAGTCATATAGGTCATCATGTATATTCTTAATAATTTTGTCTATTATATCTAAGGTAACAATTTGGTAAGTGATATCATCTGCCAAAAGCGAATGCATGTTGTCATCATAATCTATTGAATTCAGGATAACTACACCCCCCTCCTTTATCTGCAGGCTTTATCGTGATGTTTTTGCTGCATTTAAGTCTATTCAGAGAATATCGTTCATGCTGAGTTAAATTAAAATATTTATTCCGCTTAACATTATTAGAGAAAAGTTCATAAAAATCTCTTTTACATCATTTCATGAAACATTCCACATGGGGTGGAGTGGGGGGGGTGTGAAAAGCTACTTTTATTCTTAAATGGGCAGATATTATTGGTAACCTGTAGTTCTTCTTATCCTTAAAGAAAACCTTCAGTGATATAATACGACAAAATAACCTTAAATCTACTAGTGTGTCACTCAAAGTGCTGGCCTGAGAAGGAATGAAACTCAAACCTCTATTCAATAAGGAAATATCTGAAGCATTAAGAACAATATCAGAAAAGTTATATACTAAATCATTCAGTTTCTTGTTTTTCTCATGTTGCCATATTTTTCTCCTGACATCTTTCTCTTGCGAGGTCCCCTGCTGTTGGACCGACCTCGTGACTTGAGTTGTTGTTTTACTGGAAAAGGTAAAAAACGTATGTTGTCCGTGGAGGAGTCCTTCGGTCTTGCTCCTGAAGTAATTTCTGAAAAAGTTCTCCTGTTGGCTAACTGATTAGGAGGAGGAGTGTCATTTAGTACAGAGTTATTGCTAGTACTAGCGTTAGTCAAAGGTGGAAATGTTTGCTCAAGCCGTGCAGAATGATTGGAAGAAGAAACAGACATGTTTGTTACTTGTGCAGCTTCTGTAACTGTGCTAGCATTAACAGAGGAACGTATTTCACGGTTCACAGTGGTAGTCACATCATTGAGAGCAACATGTTGTGCCCTTGGCCAAACGAAGATTTGGCCTGAGGAAAAGTCATTAAAATCTCTGAGAAGTTTGCGTTGCTTGGTCTGTTTTAATCTCTCACTGAACAAGTTAACTTGTGTCCATATATTTTCTAATCTCTTAACACAATGTTCATTATTAAAGCGTTCACATAAGTCTTTCTGTAACCGTTCAACTTTGCTCCTCAGATCAGCTTCTAAGGGAGCAAAATATTCTAACAAGAGTTTCATATAACTGAAGCCAAGCTCAATATTTAAGTCTTGCCACTTTCTTAATAAAATGGGATGACTTTCACCGTAAGTGGGCATACAAAAAATTCGCATCCCTCTAGGGACAATGTGAAAATGAAGACTAGCTTCCATGTGCTGTCTCTGCCAAGCATAGCGTTGCAGTTTGAAAAGGTCATCTTGTAATTCATTACATAATTTATTAAAGTCTAACAAACTCTCACCATTAATCGGAGATTGTATAGGAACTTGGTTGTTGGTCAATTCCAGGGCCAATAAAGGGTTCTCATCCTGATACAAGAGTGTTCCCCAAGCGGGTAATCCAGCCCTCGTCTCCGGACGAAAATCAAGTTCTATTTCAGTTTGCTCCATGTGTCAAATCGGCTGCAGCAAGAACAAAAGCAAAGCGAAAAAACCAAAACTGCAGCTGATGTACAAAGAACCTTCTGTACAGCAAAATACGAAAATGAAAAACGAATGCAGAAGGTATCACCACTGGAAAAAAACACCTCTGTTGTAATAATCCAAGAGCCTCCTTTATTCAATAAAAAGTAAGCGCTTTCACGTAGTAAACACTACGCTTCTTCAGACATAAAACACAATAAAAACAACCCTACTTAAATACAAGTTTTGGCGCTCAAATCAAACCAATCATTCAATTATTCACTTAATCAAAGTTCCTGATTGCTTAGAAAAGTCAAATACAATTAGATAAAAAACTTGGAGAAATATAAAACATTCACATTTACATATCATGAATCAATCTTTTTATAACCCATCTTAGCACCTAAATTCTAAATCAATATACATGTTGAAGTGATTAATTGAATAGATGCGATAAACGCACTATATTACATAGTATTACATAAGCAGTCATGTGTATAGCTTTAAGAAGCTGGATAAATCAGCTGTATGTCATTTAAAACGCAAAATAGACACATATCGCTACAATATAATATAACAAAACCTCATATAAAAGACTAAATAACAATCTTTATAGACCTTATCTTGCATTCACCTCATTGTATATCGGAACGCTTGGTGACTGCCAAAACGATGAAAAGACATAATCATTGTACATTAGCAGAAAGAAAAAAAGATGCTATAAAGCGCTCAGCAGCAAGCCATATAGCGTGAAACAATCACATGATGTAAACAAGATATAATTTGTATTATTAATACAAAACTACTGTTGCATTTAGGTTTATTTATATCAGGTTTTTCCCTATTGGAATACAGAATATAAAATCCTAGATATGTAATATGTTATAAAGCTTTGAATTGTACCAATTTCTATTGTAAATATTGTCTTGGCCTACTTTTTGTTGTTTGTGGAGCTTTTCTCCCCAGGCCTCCACTGAAAATGGACATATATCCAGCTGGACTAGCCCGGTCAACAAATGTAAAATAACATAAATAAAATAAAAATTTTAAGAATAATAATCATACAATCATTAAAAATAATAAAGAAAATACAGTTTAAATAATTATACCAAATTAGACATTCTGGGACTAGGGTCCAGGCCACGCAATATAATACTAATTTTAATGGACGGAGCTCCTCAACATGTAAACTAGTTGCTCTGTGCTTTTCAATGCACAAAGTAGTTTCTCTACAATCAATGAATTAAAGGGTAGAGTTTCAGTAGTAGTACCTTTAGGTGGTCTGCTACTATACGGCATAAGTAAATATGCACAAATGCATTGAATTTACACAGGTACTAAAAACACTTAGAACCTTCCTGTGTGATCCCCACCTCAGGCAGACCAGCCCATCATCTAATCCCACTAAAAAAGCAGCCCTAGGCCTAAGCTCAAATTGAACTCAAACAGAACAATCAAATTAGCTTCAAATACACACTTTTAAAATTACTACAATGCAAAGAAACAAGCCGCAAGATCAGCGAAAGCAGGACACTGCATAACTATAAAGGGCAGAAAAATACAATTTGACACTACAGGAGCAGTACTCAAATATCTTACAAAAAAGCAAAAATCAGCTTCAAGTAATTATTTTTGATAAGATTTCACCAGACACAAGCCAAATGTTTGTGAGCTCTGTGGAAATAATTACTGGAAAGACAAAGAAGTCAAACAAACCAGCCTTCCTAAAGATTAAAAAAAGAAGTTATGTACTCACCATAATGTTCCATCGGTGTTGTCTATTTTCATTCTTCCTCAACCTATGGGGTTCAGTTCCAATCCTTGTAATCGACACAGCCACAACAGCAGCTTGTGGGAACCAAAAACTCTCAAGCTCATCCCTGACCCACAATGCACCAACCCTAATTACCTCGGATCGAGACTGCTAATAAAAAAAGACACATGCTTTCATGGAGACTACATCTGCGACTGTAAAAATATACCAAAAATGGTAATAATCCATTTATCACCCATTTTTCCAGAAATCAAGGGTGGGGGGTTGAGGAAAAATGAAAATGGACAACACTGATGGAACGTCATGGTGAGTATGCAACTTCTTTATCTGCTGTTGTCCATTTTCATTTTATCCTCAACCTGTGGGACAGATTCCTTAGCTACTTTATATCCTGGGTGGACTTAAGGAAGGATGCTCCTAAGCACCACTGAGCCGAATGACGCTCTACCCCTGGAGACCAGATCTAATTTGTAATGAGTAATAAAGGTATGCAGAGTAGCCCAATTTGCTACACCACAGATATCCATGGAAGCTCTAGAGTGGAATACAACTAACATTGCTATGGCCCTGGTGATTGGGCTCACAAGGACTTTGAAAGGGAAATGCCCAATTTGGAACAGATGAATGAGATATAATTTGAGAGCCATCTGGTTAAGGTTACTTTGGTCAGAAGTTTTCCCAGTCAGATATGCGAGAAACAAATAATTTGTCTGACTTCCTGAGACGTTGGAGAGGAATACTGACAGGTTAATACATTGGCTGATATTGGACTCTGAAACCCCTTTATGGAGAAAAAAAAGGTTGATTTTGAGAAAGACTCTATCCTTGTAAAAAATTAGGTATGGAGGTTTAGAAGACAAAGCCTGAATCTCTGAATTCCTTCTTGCAGAAGTTATTGCAACTAAGAAAATAGCTTTCCACGACCATTACCCAGTTCAAAGGGGGATTGCATGATTGCTTGCAACACCGAAATCAGGTCCCAAGGCAGAGTAGGTTCTTTGCAAAGAAGCTTTAAAAGGAGAGTACCCTTCAAAAAGGCTTTACAAAGCTCGTGAGAAACAACCAAGGAGCCTTGAAAATGGGAAAACTGGATATAGCTGCTAACTGTTCTCTGATTGTGGAAGCCGAAGATCCTTCATTGAAAAGCGCAGCTAAACATTGCAGAATATGCAGAAGAGAGCACAGACTGTCTTGCTACTAATGGAATTGGAGAAACCAAGGTGTCAGCTTGAGATTTTGAATGTCTAGATGAACCATGCCTGTCAGGTGAGAGAGAGGAGATCTGGAGTTAGATCCAAAATCCAAGGCTGTCGAATTAGGTGAAACCAAAGCAGGGGAACCAAATCTGTCGAGGCCAATAAGGTGCAATGAGGCTAACTGTGCTCTTCAACCTGACTGATTTCTAAAGGAACTTGGGAATGAATGAAGGGCATATAGGAGACCAGGGGCCCAGCTGCGAAAAAGAGCATCCCTCAGTAACTCTCCCTTTGGGAGAATCAAGGCAAAAAAGTCGCTGCACTTGTTCTTTAGTGGACAGGCAAACAGATCACAGCATGGCTGACCCCATCTTCAGAATATCTTTTCCGACTTTTTATGATTGAGGGACCATTTGTGAGGTAAGAGTATGAACCTGCTCAATTGGTGGTCTATCACAATGGACTTCCCCAGAAAATGCACTGCTATGAGAAAAAGGTTGGAAGAGTTCGCCCACTGCCACACACAGAGCTTCTCGACAATATGGGTAGGATCTGGTTCCTTGTTTATTGACGTACTAAACTACTGACATGTTGTCCATTTGAACTGCAATTTCCTCCGCAAGGGAAGAGCATCTTAGATGGCCTGCAATGCTAAAAGCACTGCACTCATCTCAATGACGCCTTTTGTGCAAAATGGCCTCTATTGGGACCAAGTGCCTTGAACCAATATACAATGCACCCCCCCCCCCAAATGGGAAGTGTCTGTGGTCACCGTGACCGTGGGATGAGGGGGAATGAAACGATGACCCCATAAAATATGATCCAACTGAAACAGAGATCTTACATAGTGGAATCAGATAGTGGTGATTATAACTGGTGTTGACACTGGTTAATAAAGAATGGACCACTGTTTTGCAAGCAGCAATTGCAAAATTCTCATGTGAAATTTGGCCAAGGGAACAACTGTTATCGATGCTGCCATGGACCCCAGTGCCTGAAGAACTAATCTTGCTGGTACTTTGTTGCTGTTGATTATTCTCATGACTTGAAATCAGATTATCTCCAATCTTTGTCGCAAAAGGGAGGCAACTACAACCTCTTTGTTTAAAGAAGTCACTGTGAAATCCAGTGTTTGTGTTGGTTTTAGGTGAGATTTTTCGTAATTTATGGTTATGCCCAGGAAAGAGCATGTTTAGAGAACTTTTTCTTTTGACTCCAGCATTCGATGTCTTGTCGTGGCGGTGATGAGCCAGTCATCCAAATATGGAATGACCCAGAATCCTTGCAGCCTCAAGTGAGCTGCTACTACTGCCATGCACTTGGTGAATACCTTAGGAGCTGTAGTGAGACCAAAGGGCAGTACTCTGAATTGGCAGTGACTGGCTCCTAGCCAGAAGCACAATAACTTTCTGAATAGTCTGTGCATCTTTATGTGGTAGTACACATCCTGAAGGTCTATCGAGCATATCCAGTCACCCTGTTCCAAAACAGGAAGAATGGACTGGACCGTGACCATCTGGAATTTGGTTCGCTGAACTAATTTGTTTAGACTGCTGAGATCCAAAAGTGGTCTACACTCGCCTGACTTTTTTGGCATTACAAAGAACCTGGTGTAAATTCCGGATTCTCTCTGGCTTACTGGGACCTTCTGGATGACTATTTCCTAACAGCTTCTGTATTTGTAGTACTGCTTGTTCCCTTTGCTGGGTGCAACATCTAGGACTTTAAGTGGATGAATGAAAGGAAAATGGTTTAGTAACACCTCAGAACAATAAAATCTCTGGATATCTTCTGCATCCATGTATCAGAAGTTGTCTGTAGCCAGGCTCTCTGATGCAGGGACTAGCAACACCCGACTGTCTCCAGAGGAGGACAATTGGGCCTCCTTTCAGGAGCAGGGAAAGGGTTTAACAAAGAAAGAATCTCTGTACACTTGGTTTTGCCAGGCCCCACTGCCACAAGGATGGCATTTCCCATTAGAGTTACCACTCTGCCCCTGGGGTAAAGTACAGTTGTGTACACTTACCATAAATGTAGATGTTCCGAGTGTATTCACTGTTGCAGTAATGACATTTGGGTTATCTGCTTGTAGTAGCCCTCAGTCGGCCTGATTAACAAAGTCTTGAGTACTACGTTGACTGCTGTCTCATCTTGCATGATGTCAGGTAGTCAGGGGTATAAAGCATGCAGCCGACGCCATTACAACAGTTTTTCTTTGCCTCCCTAATGGGGAGCAATTAAATATATATATATATATATATATATATATATATATATATATATATATAGGTTCATACTAAGCTATCTGCCCAAGGGCATTTATAAGCCTAGCCCATAGTTATGTGGCTTTCGCCACCCCTTTAGTTTGAATAAAAACTATGCCTATTATTTTGCTGTGCCTCTGTCAAGCAGTGACACTGAAGTAATCCCTGGGGTATATCTGCGATCTCCCATCCATTGATCAAGATTCCTCTTGAACAAGGCCAGCGAGGTGCTCTGTATGTGTATACAAGGTTATACCTCCAACAAAAAAGCAAATACACCAAAAAAGCTTTTAAGTATAGTAAAGGAGAACAGAGGTATAGCCAAAAGAAGACAGGGGGATGGAGGGAGGGTAACCAGGACTGCAACAGTGAATACACTCAAACATCTACATTTATGGTAAGGGTACACAACTGTACTATGTTCTTAGTGTTTCACTGTTGCAGTCATCACACTTGGGTAGATTCCCAAACCTAAGGATGGAAGGAGGAATTTAGATAGCATTTGGACCAGCTATAAGGCCCTGCAAGATTGCAGTGGCAAAGCCAGCTCTGAATTTAGAGAAAATTGGCAAATGGTAATGCTTGGTCAAAGTATGTATAGAACTCCAGGAAGCAGCTTCTAGGATGTCCCTGGTAGGGAAATCTCTGAGAATGGCTGTAGAGATAGATGCAGCCCTGGTTGAGTGTGGTCTTATCCCCTGCGGGGTAGATTTTCCATGGTGCTTATAACAGAAATGAATGCAATGGCCTATCCAATTAGAAATGGTTTGCTTTGAAATGGCCTTCCCCTCTGTCCCTGCAGCAAATGCCACCATCAGTTGTTCAGATTTCCTTTGAGGTTTAGTCCTGTCCAAGTAAAATCTAAGTTGTCTGTGTACATCTAAGGAGAGCAGTATCCGTTCCCCTTTGTTCTGTGGATTAGAAAAGAAGGTTGGCAAACGAATGGACTGATTAAGAGCCACCCTGGTTACTACCTTGGGCATAAAGGAGGGATTGGTCCTGAGGGACTCCCTGACCGCATGAAAGATGATGAAAGGCTCCATTGCCATAAGGGCCTGTAATTCAGATACCCTTCTTGCTGAAGTGATTGCTAAAAGAAAGGCTGTTTTCCAAGAAAGGAATTTTACCTATGCACTTGCAGCTGGCTCAAAAGGAGGTACACTAAGTTTTTCCAATACAAAGTTAAGGTCCCAGGCTGGAGTTGGGGCTCTCCTGGGTGGTCTTAAGTTTTTGGCTCCTCTAAGGAACTGCCTGAGCAGTGGATGAGAGAAGAGGGGTGGGTTCTAAGTTGTAATGAGCTGAAATGACTGAGGCATGAATTCTGATGGAGGAAAAAGAAAGGCCCTTGTGAAGCATCTCAGTTAAGTATTGAAGAATCTGAGGTAAACTGGGCGCTGCTGTGCCCATCCCTTGAGTTTGGTCCCAGGAACAAAATCTTTTCCATTTTTCAGCAAATGATTTTCTAGTGCTAGGCCTCCTTGCCTTCAAAATGACATCCAACACTTGTTTACTGAGGGATGGTAATGGAGAGATTAGGTAATTAGCCAGGCTGCCAGGTTCAGGGTTTGAAGCTGAGGATGCAGAATCTGGCCTTCCTGCTGGGACAGCAGGGTAGGGGTCTGAGGCAGGTGCCATGGAGCAAGCAGTGACACACTGCACATAAAGGGGGTACCAGTGTTGGCGTGGCCAGTCTGATGCAAACAGTATCGTCCTTAGTTTGTCCTGGTTGATCTTTAGTAGTACTTTGGAGAGGAGAGGCAGAGGAGGAAAGGCATAAACTGATAGATTTTTCCAGTTGAAGGACAGGACATCCACTTTCAAGCTTGTTTGTGGGAAGTCCTTGTGCAGAATTTGTCAAATTGGTAGTTCTGGAGTGAGGCAAACAGGTCTATATCTGGGCAACCCCATTTGTTTATCAACATGTTGAAAGTCTTTGGTTCCAGTTTGCACTCGTGTGGGTCCATGAGATTTCTGCTTAGTTCGTTTGCCAGTGTATTTGGCTTTCCTGGCACGAATTGAGCCTGTAGATGTACTTGGCAGTGCAAGGCTGTGTTCCACAATGCCATGGCTAGTCTGCAGAGGGGAGATGAATGGGTACCCCCTGCTTATCTACCACATAACAGTGGTGTTGTCTCTCTACCACTAATTTTCCTGGAAGAATGTGGTCCTTGAAGGCTGTCAGAGCATTCTGTACAGTTAACATTTCTTTTTGATTGATGCAGGTGCATTTAACTTGGGTTCCATTTGCCTTGAATGCACTTCCCTGCCAGGTGAGCCCCCCCCCCCCATGCACAGTCTGATGCGTCTGTTAGGGTTTGGGCGGCAGGGGGTAGAGTGAATGTTAGTCCCTTGTTTTGGTGGCAGGCCTCTGCCCGCCAAAAGAACTCTAACTGTAGGCAAGGTATAATAGGAATTATTCCAAACACAATAAAGGTGCAGAATTTAACGATGAAAAACGTCCACTTATTCAAAAGAATTTATTGTATCCACTCAAAATAAAACGTCAAAAACAAAAGAGTTCCACCAGAATGCCTTCATAAAAAAAAAAAAACAAAAAAATAAAAACTGCCAGCGATTTCGTCATTACCACTGACTTCATCAGCACCTTTATTGTTTTTGGAGTTTATTTGGGCAGTTATTCCACTTTCTTTGGATTTTATAATAGGAATCATTGCTTCTAGATCCTGAGAATGCTGACACCACAGGCTTTTTAGATACCATTGTAGTTACCTCATATGCAGTCTTGCATATGGAATTAGGAGAATGCAGAAGTCCATGAACCCCAAGGCTTGCACTATTTGCCTTGCAGATAGCAGGGTTTTTATGGCCATTAGTTTTAAGTAAGTTGTCAAATGAATTTGTTTCTCTGGCGTGAGGAAAGCCATCTAGGAAGTTGTGTTCAAGCTTGCTCCCAAGAATATAATTTATTGACAGGGTACAAGATGTGATTTATTTTCGTTTATAATGTACCCCAGACAAGTTAGCCTCTTTTGTACAAATGTCAGATGATTCAAAAGTATGTCCTTGGCTTTCTATCTGAACTAGACAATCGTCCAGGTATGGGTATATTTGAATATTTCTTTGCCTGCAAAAAGCAATGACTGGAGCTAAGCACTTTGTGAATACCCTGGGCACAGTAGACAAGCCAAAGGGCAGTGTAGGGAACTGATAATGCATGTACCCTGCTTTGAAGCGTAGGTATCTTCTGCAAGATTCCCTGATTGGGATGTGCAAGTAGGCTTCCTTTAGATCCAGTGTTGCCAACCAGGCATCCTTGCCTAGCATAGGAAGCAAGTGGTGAAGGGTTAGCATCTTGAATTTTAGGATCAGCAAAAAGGTGTTTAGGATAGAAAGGTCCAGGATAGGACGTCATGAGTTGTCTTTTCTGGGTACAAGGAAAAGTCTTGAGTAGAAACCTTGTTCCTTTTCCTCTTCTGATACAGTTTGAATAGCCCTTCTGCTTAAGAGAGAGAGTACTTGCTTTTGAGCCTCTGCCCACTGATTTGGGGGTAGATCTGACCAACCGTTTGGAGTTGGTAACGTCTGGAAGTGAAATCTGTATCCTTGGAAATCTATATTTAAAACCCATTTGTCCTGGGTAATGAGTTCCCAGTTTTTTCCCTGCAGAGCAATCTTTCCCCTAAAGGAGCAGTCAGTTGAGAAGGGCTTGGAAGTTTTAAAGTTAAGTCATTGAGACAGTTTACCATAGGGGGGAGTCTTACTACTCCAAGATTTGGAAGTGGGAGCCCCCCCCCCCACTGCTTAGTCCTGTGCGTACCCTGGGACTGAAGCCTGGGTATTCTGCTGGTTCTGGGTTTGGACTGAGAGAGCCTGGAAGAGGCAGGAAAGGACCAATTCTTAGACAACCAATGCCTACTAAATCTTGGAGGCTGTACTTGTAAGAAATCTTTAACAGTTTCCATAGATTTAGCTTTTTCCTCCATCGTTTTTTAAGTACTACTTCTGCTTTGTTGCCAAACAGGCATTCCTGATTTAAGGAAGCATCTAGCAATTTAGCTTTAACATGATCTGGCAAAGATTGCTACTTAAGCCAAGCATACCTTCTAAGTACAGTCCCAGTGACAGCAGCCCTGCAAGATGCCTCTAGTGAATCAAAACAACACTGCAAAGTATGTTTTCCAACGTGTGCAGCAGAATGCATTAAATCCTGTAAATCCTTATTTTCTGCACAGTAAGGAATGAACATAATTTTCTGTTTAAGCAATCCAAAAATATACTGTTGATACTTTAACATATGAAACTGGCAATTTAAGGCCCTAATAGCCAAGGTTGCAGAAGTGTATACTTTCTTACCCCATCTATCCAGCGCCCTGGAATCTCTATCAGAGGGGGTAGGATTTTTGGCAGTAGTAGCCTTAATGCCCTTGGGTCCCTGTGAAATAGTCTCAAGATCCGCAGTAGGATTTTTAAAAAGGAACTTGAGAGTCAGGAACCCTGTAATATCCATCAGGTTTTCAGGAATCAGGAGGTAAGTCAGGGACCAAGCTAGATTCCGAAAAGGCATCATCAACAATGTCTAGTACAGGGGGGATAGCTAAAGGCCTGTGCTGGGGCAGGAGTAAGAAATCACTAAGCCAATTTTTAAAATCAGAGTAATCCTGGCTTTCCCAGCGAAAATCCTCCCTAAGAGTATGCAAGGATTCAACAAAAGAGAAATCCTCTGGAGGGGAAGCAGAGGGAATAGAGTTCTCTGCATCAGAATCCTCATAGGTAGATACGGGTAAATCTTGGTTATCAGAAAAAAAGTACAGTTTTGTACCCACCATAAATGTAGATGTTTGGGTGTATACACTGCTGCAGTCATTACATAGGGGGGGCAAGTGAATACTCCCTAAGAGTATGCAAGGATTCAACAAAAGAGAAATCCTCTGGAGGGGAAGCAGAGGGAATAGAGTTCTCTGCATCAGAATCCTCATAGGTAGATACGGGTAAATCTTGGTTATCAGAAAAAAAGTACAGTTTTGTACCCACCATAAATGTAGATGTTTGGGTGTATACACTGCTGCAGTCATTACACTTGGGTTATCCTGCCGTCAGGCGGTTCCCCCGTCGGCCTGAATTCCAAAGTCTTGGTCTGGCGTCAGTTGCTGTCGCCTCTTCCCTGACGTCAGTGTGACAGGGGTATATAAGATGCAGCCGACGTGATTTTCTTCAGTTTTTCTTGCCCCATATATCAGGTGCCCCCAAATAGGTAGGCAATTCAAACTGCTAATAAAACATACATAAGAAAAGCAAACAACTTTCAGCTACCAGCAAATACTCCCCATAGGTAGTAAAGGGTAGAACACATAGGTACGTATCAGCAAGTAAGAGGGGAAGGAGGGAGGGTAACCTGAACTGCAGCAGTGTTTACACTCGAACATCTATATTTATGGTAGGTACAAAACTGTACTATGTTCATCATGTTACACTGCTGCAGTCATTACACTTGGGTAGAATCCCAAAGCTGAGGTAGGGTGGCTGGTTCTATAAGGCATTAGGGGTGGCTATAAGGCCCTGCAGCACTGCAATGGCGAAGCCAGCTCCGGATTTAGAGTATAGAGGCAGATGGTAATGCTTGGTGAAGATATGTACAGAACTCCAAGTTGCTGCCTCCAAAATATCCTTGGTAGGTACTCCTCTGAGGTAGGCAGTTGAAGTGGCTGTTGCCCTGGTGGAGTGAGATCTAATGCTGCTAGTTGTAGGTTTCCCATGGTGTGTATAACAGAAACGTATACAATGTCCTATCCATTTTGAAACAGTCTGTTTTGAAATGGCTTTTCCCTGTGCTCCTGCAGCATATGCTACCAATAATTGCTCAGATTTTCTGAAAGCTTTGGTTTTGTCCAAGTAGAAGAGCAACTGCCGGTGAATGTCCAAAGAATGCAGTAGTCTCTCCCCTTTATTCTGTGGTTTTGGATAAAAAGTTGGCAAGTGAATAGTTTGGTTTAGAGCCAAAGGGTAAGTTCTTAAAGACACCCTGTCCTGGTGGAAAATGAGGAAAGGTTCCACTGCCATTAGTGTCTGTAATTCTGAAACTCTTCGTGCTAATGTTATTGCCAGGAGCAGAGCAGTTTTCCAAGAGATATATTTTAATTCTGCTGTGTTAGCTGGCTCAAAATGAGGTAAAGTTAATTTTTCCAAAACAAAGTTGAGGTCCCAAGTTGGAGTAGGTGCTCTACGGGGCGGTCTTGTGTTTTTAGCCCCTCTGAGGTACTGTCTTAGCAAAGGATTAGAGAAAATTGGTGGATCCGTGTTGTAATGAGCAGAGATGACAGAGGCGTGGATTTGATGAATGAGAAGGAGAGTCCCTTGTCCAGCATCTCAGTTAAGTATTGTATATGAGGAATGTTTGGGACAAGAGGGCAAGGCTGTGAGCTTGGTTCCAGGCACAGAATCTCTTCCATTTATCCGAATAGGCTTTCTGGCCTCCAGAATGACATCCATAACAGCTTTGGAGAGAGGCATTGCTTGCTTGACTAAGGAATCTTCCATGAAGCTAGGTTTAAGGTCTTTAGCTGGCTGTGTAGTATGTGATTGTTGTGCTGAGTCAGCAGATGTGGGATTTGAGGCAAAATCCAGGGTGGTTCTTGTGCTAAGTTCTTTAAGATTGGGTATTAGTGCTGGCGTGGCCAGTCTGGTACAATCAGGATCATCTTTGGCTCTGCTTGCCTGGCTTTTATGAGTACCTTTGGCAGGAGAGGTAGTGGTGGGAAAGCATATACTTGTAGGTTTTTACAGCTGAATGAGAGGGCATCTACTTTCCATGCTTGTGGATGGTAACTCCTTGTGCAGAATTTCTGTAGCTGGCAGTTCATTGGGGATGCAAACAGATCTATGTCTGGGCTCCACCATTTTTGTGTTATCATTCTGAATATTTGTGGATTCAATTCCCATTCGTGGGGATCCATGATGTTTTTGCTTAAGTCGTCTGCCAGTGTGTTTTTCTCTGCTGGCAGGAATTGTGCTTGCAGATTAACTTGATAGCTTAGAGCTGTGTTCCACAAGGTCATGGCTTGTCTGCAGAGGGGGTAGGAGTGAGTGCCCCCTTGCTTGTTTATGTACCACGTAACTGTGGTGTTGTCTGTCTTTAGTAGTAGTTGTCCTGGATGCAGCAGGTTCTTGAAAGCTATAAGGGCATTTTGTACAGCTAGCATCTCTTTTTGATTGATGTGAAGATGCCTTTGTTCTGTGGGCCACTTGCCCTGAATACATTTGCCTGCGATGTGCGCTCCCGAGGCATAATCCGATGCATCTGTTGTCAGTATTTGCCTGGCTGTTGGTTGTGAAAAAGGCTATCCCTTGTTGAGGTGACAAGCTTGAGCCCACCATTGAAACTCCTGTTGAAGGCAAGGAATTAGTGGTATAACTGTTTCCAAACTTTGACAGTGTTGAGACCATACATTCTTTAGGTACCACTGTAGTTTCCTCATATGCAGTCTGGCATATGGAATTAGTAGTATGCAAGATGCCATGTAACCCAAGGCCTGCAGAATTTTTCTTGCAGGGAGTCGGGTCTTTGTTGCCATCAATTTAAAGTATTGAGTCAGTTGTCCTTGCTTGTCTGGCATGAGATAAGCCATCTGGGCCGTTGTGTTTAAGCTGGAACCCAGGAATATTATCTTGTGTAAGGGCACTAGTTTTGACTTCTTTTCATTTACTGTGTACCCCAGACAACTTAACTTTTTTACAAACGCCAGATGCTTTAGAAGAATGTCCTTGCTCTCTGCTTGAATCAGGCAGTCGTCCAGGTACAGATAAATTTGAATTCCTTTCTGTCTGCAAAATGCAATTACTGGTGCCAGGCACTTTGTGAAGACCCTGGGCGCAGTAGATAAACCAAAGGGCAGTGCAGAGAATTGATAGTGCATTGAACCAGCTATGAATCTGAGGTATCTTCTGCAGTTTTGTCTGATAGGGACATGCAGGTATGCCTCCTTGAGGCCCAAGGTCCCAGCCAAGCTTTCTTGCCCAATCATGGGAAGAAGCTGCTGTAGTGTCAACATTTTGAATTTCGGAACATCCAGGTAAGTGTTTAGAGAAGAAAGATCCAGAATGGGCCTCCAGGCTTTGTCCTTTCTGGGAACCAGAAAGAGTCTTGAGTAAAATCCTTGTCCTTGCTCCTGTGGTGGTACCTTTTGAATAGCTCTCATATCCATGAGTGTTGTAATTTGTTTTTGAGCCTCTGCCCACTGATTTGGTGGCAGATTTAGCATTCCTTTTAACGTTGGCAGAGTGTGAAAGTGGAATCTGTAACCTTGAGATACAATGTTGAGAACCCATTTGTCTTTGGTGATCATATGCCAATTGTGATAGAAAAGTGCCAGTTTTCCTCCCAAGGGGGCTGCCAAGAGAGTTATTTAGCAGCTGTAGTGGGAAGTCACTGGGGCTGCTTTCTATATGGTTGGGGTCTGTCTTCCCCTTCTTTCTGGCCTGATGCAACCCATTGTCGAGGCCTGTAAGGACCTTGTGGTTGACCTCTACCTCCTGGAAGTCTCTATCTTCCCCTTTGAAGTCTGTCTGTAACTGGAAAGGACCAATTCTTAGTTGGCCAATTTCTGCTAAATCTAGGAGGCTGAACCTGTCAGAAATCCTTTACCGTTTGCATAGATTTTGCCGTATCCTCCATTTTCTTTAATACCTCTTCTGCCTCAACTCCAAATAACACATCCTGCTGCAAAGATGCATCCAATAATTTTACTTTAACATGATCTGGTAACCTATGTTCTTTTAACAAAGCATGTCTTCTAATGACAGAGCCTGTAACTGCTGCTCTACAGGAGGCCTCTAAAGAGTCAAAACCACATTGCAAAGTATGCTTTCCCACTTGTTCAGCTGCATGCAATAAATACTGCATTTCTTTAAAATTAAAGGGATCTGAATCTGGAAGCATTTTTTGTTTCAACTGAGACAGTAACAATTGCTGATATTTTAGCATGTGAAACTGGCAATTTAAGGTTCGCATTGCTAAAGTTGCAGACGTATATACTTTTTCCCCCTGTCTAATGCTCTGGAATCTCTGTCAGAGGGAACTGGATTCTTGGCTGATGAGTCCTTAACCCCTCTGGGTCCCTGAAAAATAGTTTCAGAGTCAGCAACAGGGCTTTTATACAGAAAATTGTGAGAGTCAGGGACTCTGTAGTATCTGTCAGGTTTAACTGGGGCTGTTGGGGTAAGGAATCAGGATTTAAGCTGGATTCAGTATACACCATCCAGAATATCTAACACTGGCGGAATAGCAAGGGGTCTGTGTTGAGGTAATAAAAGGAAGTCTGAGCCTTTTCTTGGATTCTGAGTAATCCTGGCCTTCCCAATGGAAATGCTCCCTCATGGTATGTAAGGTTTCTCCAAAGGAGTAGTCCTCAGGCAGAGAGGTGGATGGAATTGATTCCTCAGCATCAGAATCCTCATAAGGGGGTAAAGAATATCTTAGGTCTGAGGATGAATCTGAAGAGATGGACACCTGGTCGGATGAGTCATAGTCTGCATCCTGAAGCAAAAAATAATCGTTGCAGAACACTGCTATGTCTCCAAATCCTTTTAATAAAACACAGCTTAAAATCCAAAACAGATAAAATCCAAAATAGATGAGCGCTTTCGGGTACAACCCTTCATCAGACAACACATTGGCAATGCTCATAAAATTTAAACCATGTCACAGCCTATCAGCATTCAGTAAAACACCCGCCTATTTTTCAGGGCGGGCTTCAATGGAATGACATCATTCAACCCTGGCTCCCTGTGTGCTGTTAACTCTATAATCCACTTAGCCTCAGATACTTCAGCATGGTTCTTAATGTCCCCTCCTCTAATACCTAGATCAACATTAGCTATGGCTCTAAATTTAAAAGTGTGTGTATTATGCTGTTGTACATGTCTACATAGGGCATTATTCGTATCTCCTGTTCTTTGTTTTACCTATGTAAAAGCTTGTGCATGACTCACACTCCGCAATATATACAACATTCATAGTCCTACATGTGGCCCTAGCTTTAAACGTGAATTCTTTACAGGGTGTATAAAGCTAGTATTTTTATTTATATACTTACATGCTTTACATGCTCCACATGGCACAGTTCCTATCTGAGATTTAATGGATTTCTTTATATATTTTTCTTTTCCCAAAATATCTTTTAAGTTTTTATTCTTCCTGAACCCAAACCTGGGATTGTCTCCTACTATTTTCTTAACAGCATCTTCACTAACAAGAATGTTCCAATTTTTCTATATAATACCACATACCCCTCTTATATCACTACTGTATGCGAGCATCAATCTTGGTTTTTGTATCTCATCTCTGTTGAATGACTGTTCATGATGCTCCTCTCTGTTATGATATAACCAAAGTTTATATCTACCTGTTCTACATTCCTTATTTTTAGTTATCACATTATGTACTAATTTTTCTTTATAACCTCTTTCTTGAAAAAAACTTTCTAACTTTTGCATTTCTATTTCAAATTTTGTATCATCTGTACATAAGTTTAGACACTCTACTTACTTGTCCTTGTATAATATTGGGAAAGGTATATCTGGGGTGCATATGTCAAAATCAAGTAGTGAGTTTTTCCAACATTCTTTTCTATATAAACTAGTGGCAAAACCATCACGGGATTGCCTAATGTGTATGTCCAGGAAATCAATATCTTCTGTAGAACAATCAACGGTGAACCTAAAAAAGGAAGTGGTAGATTCTATATAAGTTACAAAATGTTGTAATTGTTCTTTATTGCCTTTCCACAGAATAAACAGGTCATCCACAAACCGCTTATACATTATTATATGTTTTGCCCAATTTTCATCATTTAAAAAATATTTTTTCTCCCAATACGATAGGACCAAATTTGCATAGGTATTGGCACAGGAGGTGCCCATGGCTACCCCCTGTGCTTGCCTATATATTTGTTGTAGACCTAAAAAGGCATTATTACTTAGTACCAACTGTAAAATATCTTTCAATAATTCCAATTTTATAGGGTCTACCCCTATACCATTCAATAACTTGACAATGGCGTGTATCCCATATTCATTTCCTACTACAGTGAAGAGATTTTGTATATCCATTGTTACCATTAAGTATCTCTCCTTCTTGTTGTAATTTTGATGTATTTCTCCTAATGCCTTCAAGAAATGTCCTGTATCATCCAAGATCTCATCTATCTGGTTCACGAAAGGTTTACTTCGATTGGCAGAACTTTGGTGAGGTACTTATACTCCTTTTGACTGATAGTCTGCATCCTGTCTAGGCCTTTTATCAGGAGGGGGATGGGATCCCCTGTTCAGAGTGATTAGGTCTTTGGCCATTTTGAGCATCTGTTTCTTAGGCATGGAGGCCTGTCCTGGAGAATGCTGTATTTGTTTCTTTGATTTTAAAGGAGGCTTAGACTTAGCAGAGGGTTTAATGCTTAACTGAGTAGGTCTGAAGACACCTTCTGAAGCTGCAGGTAGCTCAGCTACTCCGGATCCCTCTGAAGGGTTAGTTTCGGTAGGCTGAATAACTTGTGCGTCTGAAGGCCCAGCCATCTCCACGTGGGAGTCAGAGGCAGCCTGTGGTTCTACAGAAGCGGTCGTCAGGGGCTGCGAAAGCGCCTCGCTGAAAACCGGAGTACCGGCGACTGGCCTAGAAGAGGCCTCGTCAGTTTTGGGCCTCGGATGCCTATACCTTTGCGCTTTTTATGTATTCCGGTCGTCGGAAGTTCCAACGGCATGGTGTAATTGAATTTTCTACCAAAATAATGTCGGGCAAAATCAAACTGACGTTTAATAGTGCGCTTGTTAAACCTAGCACAAAACCGACAACCAGTGACATCGTGGTCTGGGCCTAGGCATGGGATACAATAAGAATGGAAATCCTTATGAGGTATTTGCTTCCCACAAAAAATACAGTTATTAACTTTTACTGACATTGGTCTGAGGCAATAAAAAGTTTCCCCCAACGGGGTACTTAGCTTTGTAGAAGACTTCGGTTCTGGATTCGGAATAAAATCTCAGGAGAGGGCCGACCAGCACTTGCGAACTGCTTTTGCTTCGGGCACCGTGCGGCAAGAAAGACTGAAGAAAATGGCGTCGGCTGCATATTATATACCCCAGTCGCACTGACGTCAGGGAGGAGGCGACAGATACTGCTCAGACAAGCTCCTCGTGGTCCTGCAGAGTGGTCCTAGCTACAGAGAACTCAGAAAAGCGACTACTTTCTGGATTTAAGTATATTTGCTGTTTTTTTTACTTGGAATAGCTTCTGTAGCTTACCCTGAGCAAGCTTAAACTGTTTTTTTTTTGCATGTTTGCTGCATTATTTTAAAATCTGCACTTAAAGTTACTTTTTAGTCTAATTTGATCGGAAGTTTGTTTGTTTGTTTAATTTAACTGTTGAGGCTGCCCACTAAAGTGTGCCAGCCTGTGTAATTGATTTATCACTGTTTCTGCATTTTCTGTGTGTTTCTATCAAAAAAACAAAAAAATAATCCTTGTTTTCCCGCCTCTCCTCGACTAGTTTAGACCAGTTTACAGGCATTGCTGTATTCTGGGCTGTGGGGTAGTTCCTGTGTTGTCCATTACCTTACTTGGATAGAAGGAAGTTTCTTTGTTCACCAGTGGGAGTGGGGAGTCTTGAGCAGCCTACCTATCCCTGTAGGAAGTGACCTCAGCACAAGAGCTGTAGTATTTGGTTGTTTTGGACCACTTCTAGCTCTTTTGTAGTTCCCTGTTTAAAATCACCCTCTGGGCGTTTTTTTTCTGGCTATACTGCTCAGACAAGCTCCTCGTGGTCCTGCAGAGTGGTCCTAGGTACAGAGAACTTAGAAAAGCGACTACTTTCTGGATTTAAGTATCTTTGCTGTTTTTTTACTTAGAATAGCTTCTGTAGCTTACCCTGAGCAAGCTTAAACTGTTTTTTAGCTGTTTGCTGCATTATTTTAAAATCTGCACTTAAAGTTACTTTTTAGTCGAATTTGATCGAAAGTTTGTTTGTCTGTTTAATTTAACGGTTGAGGCTGCCCACTAAAGTGTGCTAGCCTGTGTAACTGATTTATCACTGTTTCTGCATTTTCTGTGTGTTTCTATCAAAAAAACAAAAAAATAATCCTTGTTTTCCCGCCTTTCCTCGACTAGTTTAGACCAGTTTACAGGCATTGCTGTATTCTGGGCTGTGGTGTAGTTCCTGTGTTGTCCATTACCTTACTTGGATAGAAGGAAGATTCTTTGCTCACCAGTGGGAGTGGGGAGCCTTGAGCAGCCTATCTGTCCCAGTAGGAAGTGACCTCAGCACAACAGCTGTAGTAATTGGTTGTTTTGGACCATTTCTAGCTCTTTTGTAGTTCCCTGATTAAAATCCACGTTTGCACGGCTTTGCGCGGTTGTGCGCATAGGTTAAACTTCTTCTGGCTCCGCCAAGTCTGCTCTTCAAATTTTCCCTTAAGGAAGTTCTACTCTTAGTATAATCAGACTACTCGCTTTACTATAAGCCCAGCACTTGTTCTCAAAACTTCTCTACTAAGTAAGCACTCTCGTACTAAGTAAAGCACTACATCCACCTACCACCCCTGTGAATATCCACTTCCCTTAAAGGCACAGCACTCCTTTATACTGTTCTAGCATGTCAAGTGGTAGAGTACTGGCGTCCTCTCCAGTTCAGCTGGTTAACCTGGGTATCTTGAGACAATGCTACAACTGTCTCATGTACACATACAACCCTCTCCTCCGCCCAACAAACACAAATACATGTGAGAGATGCAACTATATAGCCAAACTGGAGGCTGAACTCTCTCAACTCAGGGCTGGCGTGACCAGACAGGAGGAGATGGTAACAACACACACACAGCAAACCCAGTCCCACATAGACCTACCACAACTGCAAACCAAATGCATAAAAACACAAAGACATACTCGGAGGCTCTAATAAAAAACTTACCAAAACAACAGAGGCTCCCAAAGCAGACATCCAAAAATCCACCACCTCAAAACAAAACACATGCAACACATACTTCAATAAATCAGTGTGTCAACCAATCACAGCCCTTAAGGCCAAACACCATGCCTGATACACTAGTAATAGGTGACTCTATAGTCAGAAACACTGATGTCCCGCTTACCAGGCTGAACAAGGAGACGGCGACTGGGAGCTGCCTATTGGGAGCTAGGATCCGCCACATAATACACGCACTCAGGTCACTCCAAAGCAAGTACAAATATGACTCTGTCATTGTCCATGCCGGCGTGAATGACCTGAGACGTACCTCCCTGGACTACATGAAGAGAGACATAGAGGAGCTCTCTGATTATGTAGCCCAGGCTGGTATGACCCTGAGCAGCATCTTGCCCTCACCAAGAATGATGCCACAATACAAAGACAAGATGATCAGCTTAAATAATTGGCTCAAGTACTGGTGTCATTCTAAGGGGATCCAATATCTGTCTGCCTGGGATGACATGTTGGACAAGCCACGCTGCTTCGCAAGGGATGGCTTGCACCTGTCACCACTGGGCTTCCGACTATTGGCCAAGGCTCTTGCCACCCCCATAGTGCCTTTTTTAGGCAAGATTCAAAAGACAAACCCACCTCCTTAGAAAACAAAAATGAAAAAAAATTAAGGGTAATGCTGCTCAACGCCAGAAGTCTAAATCTCAAGATGCAGGCACTCGATGCACTCCTCAGTATGGAGAACATCGACGTCTGTGCAGTAACTGAAACCTGGTTCAAGGCTCCTGAGAGCACCCCAGCGCTACCAGGCTATACCTCGTATCATGCTTTTCGGCCCCAAAACCTGGGCCGAATCACAAAGGGAGGGGGAGTGTCCATATTCATCAAGGACACCCACACCTCCAGGTTAGTAGCAACACATGAAGCATCAGAGACCATACAGGTGCAACTAACTATAGGCAAAACTGCTATACAACTGGTAGCATGTTACAGACCACCCTCCCAATCTCAGGAACCCCACTCAGCCTTCCTGAAGACATTAGAGGATATGAATGTATCACAAAATACCATCATACTGGGAGACTTCAACTGCCCAAACATAGATTGGGTACATTATTCTAGCCCTAACACCCTAGCCCAAAGGTTCCTGGAATTCATAAATTCAAATGCACTGGAACAACTAGTCACCTCTCCCACTAGGGGAGATAATATACTAGACCTGATCATCACAGACATGGGGACAAAACTCTCCACACCGGAGGTATACCCCTCAATAGTGAGATCTGACCACAAACTAATCACCCTGGATATACATATCCCACCTCCACCCCCAGCACAAAAGACCACAGTGAAAATCTTCTCAAAAGCAGACTTCACTCTTCTTAAGACTGAGATGGTATCCTTTAAGCCCACTGGGCCAGTGGATACCACATCCCACAATGTTGAATCCTTCACAAATGCTTTCTATGGACATCTCCAAGAATGCATGGATCATGCAATCCCAAATAAATCCAAGTCCCTCTCCACCAAAGGCAAGTGTCCTGTCTGGTAGACCTCAGCCATTAACAAATTGTATAACAAAAGAAGGAAGCTACTGTACGACAGAGCAAAATCCCATAAAGGGAAGACATCTCTGATCAACATTAGCAGAAATCTACGTTCTCTCATAAAAACATCCAAGGCCAACTTTGAGAGAAAAATCGCTAAGGACACTAAATATAACCACAAAGCCTTCTTCAGCTATGTTAGAAACCTGGGCGGAAACCCTCAGATATGCTCAGAGTTAGTTCACAACAACAAAAAATACACTGAACCCACAGATATTGCCAACATTCTGGCTGACAGGTTCAGTGCAAATTTCTCCCCTCCCTCACCCCCAAAAGAAGAAATACTTATCCCAGCTGAATGTAATCTCCCTATCATCTCAGATGTCCAAGTGAGAACCGCCCTCAACAAAGCTAAAAACATAGCATCAATGGGACCTGACGGTATCCCGGGTTGTGTGCTACGTGAACTCCAAGAGGAGCTAAACCCGCATATAAAAATGCTATTTAACCTTAGCCTTACTACAGGATATGCACCTGAACACAGGCGTACAGCAACAGTGGTCCTACTCCACAAGGGGGGTACCTCTACAGACCCTGGGAACTATCGCCCCATAAGCTTAACCAGCCTGGTCTGCAAAGCTATGGAAAGAATCATTATGGAACTCATAAAGAGCGACATAGGGGACCTACAGACACTTGACCCCACCCAGTTCGGCTTTGTAAAGGGCAGATCCTGCCTTTTGAACCTGGTTGACTTTTTCGAAACAGTCACTAGAGCCATTGATGAGGGCAAAGCAGTCCATACAGCCTACCTGGACTTGGCTAAGGCCTTCGACACAATACCCCACTCAGGCATCATAAATAAGCTCACCAGCTTAAACGTAAACCCTTATGTCACTAGATGGGTTGCAAACTGGCTAAAGGACAGAACCCATAAAGTTAAAATCACTGGAGCAATGTCAGACTCGAAGCCAGTCACAAGTGGTGTCCCACAGGGATCTGTCCTGGGACCCCTCTTGTTCGGCATTTATTTCTCAGATGTTAAAGCAAACATGGGAGGGTTGTGGCTGACAAAGTTCGCAGATGACTGCAAACTAGGCGCCATAGTCGATACACCAGCGGACACATACATCCTACAAAAAGGCCTCACAGAAAAACGGACAACTGGTGCCGGAGTCACGGCCTTAAATTAAATGCCAAAAAATGTATAGTCATCCCCTTTGGGGAAAAACAAAGTACCCACAAATTATCACATAGACGGCAACCCACTGAGTACGGAAAAAGTAATCAGAGACCTAAGGACCCAAGTCGACAGCGACCTCTCATTTGACACCCACGTTGCCAAAGTGGTTAGAAAAACATTCTACCTTGCACACATTATGAAGTGATTCACATCCAGATCCAAGGATGTCATTGTACCCCTATACTCCTCCCTCATCAGACCCATGATTGAGTACAATGCCCCATTTGGTATGTACCCCACCCGGCATTTGCAACAGCTGGAGAGACCACAAAAGTACCTCACCAAGAGGATCAAGGGTCTCCAACATAAGTCTTATTCTGCCAGACTAAAGAAACTCCAGCTCTATTCAGTAGCATACCGCCTGCTCAGAGGTGATCGCTGCCTGACGTACAAGGCCATGTCCAATCAGGATCTGATGGACATGCTCCACCTCAAAAAATCCAAATCCATCAGGACCACGAGAGCTAAAGACTTAAACCTCAGCACAAGTATGAATAGGACATGCTGGAGGGATAGATTCATAACCCAGAGGCTTCCCATGCTTTGGAACAAGATCCCAGTTCATGTTAGGCAGAGCCCCTCACTGACTCTCTTCAAGAGAAATCTTGATGAGTGGATGGGAGATCGTTAAGTTTACCCCAGGGGTCACATCTGTGTCACTGCTAGACAGGGGCACAGTAAACTAATTATATTATATAAGGGGGCCTCCATTGTGTCACTACTAGACAGAGGCACAGTATTCTATATCTATTCTGTGCATTTTTGTGTATTTTTGTACCATTTCATGGGGTGGCGAAAGCCACATCACTATGGCTAGGCTTACAAAAGCCCCAGGGCAGATAGCCTAGTACTAAACTATGAGACCAATGCCAGACCAAGACTTTGGAACTCAGGCCGACTGGGGAACTGCCTGACAGCAGGATAACCAAAGTGTAATGACTGCAGCAGTGTAACATGATGAACATCAGAAATTTCAGAATCCTGATCAAAAGTATCTTAAGCAAATTCAGTCCTAGGTCTCAAGAGGGGGAAGGTTGGCTTCCCCTGATTAAAGTAATAAGGTCTTCAGCCATTCTTATTACTTGTTTTTTAGGCATAGAGGTCTGACCATGCAGTCTGGGCATTGGTTTTCTAGGCATGGTTCGAGTTTTAGGCCTCGAAGAAGAAGATGGCGTTGGTTTAATATGCAAGTCAGTAGGCCTGAATACACACTCAGAAGCCTGTGCCTGCACAGGAGCTCCGGACCCATCCAAGGTACAGACATCTGCAGATTCCACAGTTGAAGCATCTTGTGGCATACTGGACTCTGAATGGGTCTCAGTAGAGGTCTGCAAATCTGAAGAAGTGGGTATCAGGGGCTGCGAAATCAACTCACTGAACTGGCGACTAGCTTAGGAGAAGCGTCGTCTGCAGCTTTGGACCTAACCGGCCTGTCTCTGTCTTTATCTTTACGTTTTTTCAGAATGTCGGTAGTCGGATGGCATATCTGGATAATTAAACAGAGTACCAAAATATTCATAAGCGTAAATATACAGATGACGAATAGTTTGTTGTTTGAATAAAGCACAAAACCGACAGCGAGGTACGTCGTGGTCAGGACCAAGGCAAGGAATGCAGTACAAATGAAAATCTTTATGAGGTATTTGCTTTCCATAAGAAATACAATTATTGACTTTTACTGACATCGGTTTAGAGCAAGAAAAAGTTTCCCCAATGGGGTACTTAGATTTAGTTGAAGACTTCGGTTCTGAAACTCGAAAACGAAAATTTCAGCAGTCGGTCGACCGACACTTGCAAACTGCTTCTGCTTCGGGCACCGCATGGCAAGAAAGACTGATGTAATGGCATTGGCTGCATGCTTTAGACTCCTGACTACCTGACGTCATGTTAGATGAGACAGCAACCAACGCAGGGCCCAAGACTTTGATAATCAGGCCGACTGAGGGCTACTGCAAGCAGATAACACAAATGTGATGACTGCAACAGTGAAACACGAAGATCATCAACTGCATGTGTCCTGAGAAGACCCTTAGGATTTCCTGAACCACATTTTCCCACTGCTGCATTGATTCCTTGAAAATGACCCATGCGGAGTGGAAAAATATAAGCCCACAGCAGAAAGGATTTTCCCATCTTTCTCACACTTGGTAAATGTGTCTTTAACTTTAGGGCCAAAGGAAGACATGGCATCAAAAGCAGCACAGATGAGCAAAGACTTAAAAGGCTCAACAAAATCACACAAGCACATCCAAATGAGTCTCCTCAAGGCAATGCCTGAACCCACTGTTCTGGTCATTCTTTCAGCTACAGTAAAATGAGCCGAATGGAAGAATTAGAAATTGAATTTAGGATGGTCAACTGAGAGGTAAACTCTCAAACCTCTCCAGAAACGGCTCCTGAGTGGGTACTTGAAAGTTCTTTAACCAAAACCCTCTGTAGTCTGGGGTTATTTGCCAGACAGTTCAAGGACTGTAAGGCAAAGGTTGTTGAAGGACAAGTTCACTTCCCAAATTTATTTATTTTACATTTGTTTACCAGGATGGTTCGACTGGGCTGGTTGCCCTTTTACAGTGGAGGCCTGGGGAGAAAAGCTCCACATAAAAAACAGTATAGTCACATACAAGACAAAAAAAATCACATTCAATTACATAGATCAGTAGTTTATAGTACAAAAAGAAAACAGGAATAAACAATTTCGATATATACAAATAATAAATTTGGTGATATAACTATGTACGGTATTGTAAGTGTTTTTCTGTTTTTTTTACGACAAGGAAAGGGGTGCTAACTAAGAGCAGAGAGTAATAATTGATGGAGGGTATGAGGTAATGGACGGTATACGGTGTTAGCTGAGAGCAGAGAGAAAAAAGTTGATAGAGATCACCATTGCAAGGGGGGGAGGGTGCAGAGTCCCAGACTCCTTGTTGGGAGGATAGATAGAGGAACTTTCCTCTGATGGTTCATTTTTTGTGGCTGCCATCATGACCATGGCATCCAAAGCCAAATCTTTTGTCCAGAATGGCTTATCCTTCAGGGTAGTGATACTGTTCTCTGGTCTCCAAGGGATCGGCTCAATGGAATCAGGGGCATTCCATGCCCGCCAAGAGATCAACTCAATGAGATCATTGGTAGGTGTAGTTGCCCAGGAAGTAAATGGGCGGGTACCAAAGGCCTGCACGACGAGGACTTCCAATCACCTCCCTGCTTAAGGATTTTTATGATGTCTACAAATAAGACAGTCAGGAGATGACTGAGATCATTCGCCCTGTTCGAAGTCCATGTCTTCTGTGACAAATTCTTCTGGAGAATCCAAATACTTCCTCTTGCACTTCATCCTAGGGACCTCCTCAGTGGGGTGGTCTGGGGAGGAACAGGAAGAAGGGGTGGGGACCATGCTGGGAAACCTGAGGATGTTCGTGTTTCACTGTTGCAGTCATTACTCTTGGGTTATCCTGCTGGCAGGCTACCCTCAGTTGGCCAGAATTCCAAAATGTAGGTCCGGCATCGGTTGTTGTCGCCTCTTCCCTGACGTCAGTGCGCCAGGGGTATAAAAGATACAGCCGACGCCATTTACTTCAGTTTTTCTTGCTGCGTGGTGCCCGAAGCAAACACAGTTCGCAAGTGCCGGTCGGCCGACTCCTGAGATTTTCAAATCCGAATTTCAGAACCAAAGTCTTCATTAAAGCTAAGTACCCCGTTGGGGAAACTTTCTTCTTGCTCCAGACTGATGTCAGAAAAAGTTCACAATTGTATTTCTTGTGGGAAGCAAATACCTCAAGGATTTTCACTCTTACTGTATTCCTTGCCTAGGCCCTGATCACAATGTTGCTAGTTGTCGGTTTTGTGCTAGATTTAACCAACGCACTATCAAGCGTCGGTTCGATTTTGCATTTCATTACTTTGGCCGAAGATTTAATTATATAATGCCGTCGGAACAGCCGACAACCGAAGTTTACAAAAAACGCAAGGACAAGGATAGGCATCCAAGGTCCAAAACCGACGAAGCCTCTACTAGGCCAGTCGCCGGTTCTCAGTGAGGTGCTTTCGCAGCCCCTGGTGCCCACTACCTCAGAGCCACAGGCCGCTACCGACTCCCACGTGGAGCCGACTGGGCCTCTGGAAACTCAAGGTATTGGGACACTCAGAAATCACTCCCTCAGATGGGTCCGGAGCCGCTGAGCAGGCATCGGTTTCTAAGGGTGTCTTCAGACCTACACAACTATATATTAAGCCATCTTCAGCTTCAAAGACAAAGACTAAAGCAGCTCTAAAGACAAAGAAACAAGTACAGCATTCCCCTACTCAGACTTCCATGCCTAAAAACAGATGCTCAAAATGGCCGAAGACCTAATTACTTTGATCATGGTCTCCCATCCCCCTTCTGATAAGAGGCCTAGGCAAGAGACAGAGTACGATTTTTCTGATCAGGTATCTATTTCCTCTGATTTCTCTTCTGAACAAGATTACTCCATGCTTACCTATGAGGATTCTGATGCTGAAGAATCCATCCCTTCAGCCTCTCCTCCTGAGGACTATTCTTTTGGGGGAAACACTGCATACTATGAGGGAGCATTTCCACTGGGAGAGCCAAGATTATTCTGAATATAAGAAAAGGCTCAGAGACTTTCTGCTTCTTCCTCAGCACAGGCCCCTTGCTATTCCACCTGTTCTAGACATTGTAGATGATGTATTTTCAGAGTCCGGTCTGTCCCCTGGCTCTTTACCCCCTGCACCTGCTAAGCCAGACAGATACTACAGGGTCCCGGATTCTCATAAATTCCTATACAAAAACCCCGCTGCTGACCCAGAAACTATATCTCAGGGTCCCAAGGGGGTTAAAGCCTCCACTGCAAAAAACCCTGTCCCCTCTGATAGGGATTCTAGGGCTCTAGAGAGATGGGGAAAAATGTTTACACTTCTGCCACCCTGGCTGTAAGGGCTTTAAATTGTCAATTTCATATGCTTAAATATCAGCAATATTTAATGTCACTACTTAAAACAGAAAATGTTGACAAATACTGAATGTTCAGAGAACAAGGAATTGCAGGATTTACTGCATGCAACTGAACAAGTGGGAAAGCATACTTTGCAATGTGGTTATGACTCACTGGAGGCCTCTTGCAGGGCAGCAGTTAGAGGTTCTGTTATTAGAAGGCATGCTTGGTTAAAGGAACAGAATCTGCCTGATCATGTTAAACCAAAATTATTAGATGCACCATTACAGCATGATACTTTGTTTGGTACTAATGCAGAAGAGGTGTTGAAAAAATGGAGGATAAAGCAAAATCCACGCAGACAGTTAAGGATTTCTTACAGGTACAGCCACCCAGGTTTAAGCAGGAACTGGCCTTCCAAAAATTGGTCCTTTCCAGTCTCAGACAGACCACAAAAAGGCAGATACAGGCGTCCCAGAGGCAGATCTCAGCCCCAAGGCTCATACAGGCCTAAACAATGGGGTGCTCCTACCTCCAAAAGCGGAGAAGACAAATCACAACCTTGCAGGAAATAGTCCCAATGACTTTTCTCTACCAATTCCAAGCAGTTTTCTTTTGACAGCCCCCTTAGGGGGAAAACTAGCACTTTTTTCATCAAACTGGCAAATGGTTACCCAAGACAAATGGGTCCTGAACATAATGTCCCAAGGCTACAGGTTCCATTTTCACACACTAGCAACAGGGCCGGCCTTAGCTCAGCTGGTGCCCTAGGCGAAGTAGTACTCCGGTGCCCCTTAAGCCCCACCCATACCATGCTCATGAAACACCCCAATAAGCCACACCCACAGGTCGGTCACTCCCCAGGAAAGCCACTCCAGCCATTTCCTTCATTTAAATGCATATGAAAAAAAGATACCTTGTGATGCAGTTAAACTGAAAGTGAAGGACAGTGGAATTTTCCTTTAATAAACCTGCTTTATCAGTTGCCCCTTCACATATATTTTAGTATAAAAGTCACATCCTAAGAAAATTGAAGCTCACATGCCTTATTTCATCTTAAGTTTATTTTAATTTACTTTGGGGTAGGCGAGTGAACCTTACAGCTCAGTGAAAGTAGAATAGCAACCTCCCTCCTCCATGTGTACAGTTAGCTTAAGCTTGAATAGCACAAACACAGATAGACATTTGCTAAACAATACAGTCTCACAATGAAAACAGACTTGGCATAAGCAATAAACTTCTCTGCTATTGAAACGGCATGAAAATCCACATTCGTAAAAAATGCATCTGGCCAGTGGAGGCTTAAGTTTACCTTTGGGCTATTTTCAAAATGGCCTCCTTGCACACATTTTTAGGACCATGCATACATGTATGTGTTCTTTGATTCACCTTCCTGATTGTATTAAATTATATTCCTTGTATAATAAAGCACCCCTGTTAGTGTGTTTTTTAAATTTGTAGTTTGGAACATTTTTCCAGTAAGCAATAAAACAAAATGCATGACCCAGTAATGACAAACCTGCACATTTCAAAACATTTTAACCATAAAGAGGGGATGGGAGTGTGGCCTCATGGTTATGGTGTTTGCCTTACAAACACAAGGTGCAGGGTTTTGAGTCTTACAAGGGATAATTGGCTAGGCTTAAAATGGCTCACAAGGGCAGTTAGCTTAGTACTAATCTATGAACCTATAAAAGGCCACTCAAAGTTATGTCATTACAATCCACAAGTCAATAAGCACAATCTCTGCAGAAGTAAAAAGTTCATCCAAATAATTCTACATTAAAGAGATTTTTTTTAATAATGAACAGTCCTGTTACTGGCAAACAATTTTACATTTCAGTGTTTCATCTACCAATTCACTGCCTGCTGCCCTTGAAGAATTACTTTCATACGTTACACAAAAAAATGGTAAGCTGGTAACATTGCAATAGGGAATAACTGAGAAACTGACAAGTTCATAGTTACTAGGCATCTTATACAAAAGAGGACACTCTCAGGAATGCAAAACCCAAATCCCCCCTTAAAATGCACCAAATCAGCAAGCAGTGCATTACATACATGCCTCCATACCTCTCAATCTCTTAGTACACGAACGCTGGAAAAAGCCTGAAACAGTGTGTGTGTGTCTGGGGGGGGGGGCAAAAGAGGGACAGATTATAAATATTGCTCTTGTAGACTTAGAAAGTTGCAGGGTAGCTGAAATCATCCAGTATTAGGGTGAGACAGTTTTGTGAAGAAATAAGATGGCAGATAGAATTGGGTCTTTCATGGCTTAAAAAGGTAAGACACAGGTCAAGTCAGTGCAGTTGGTAGACTGTTGAGTATAAGGAATGTCATGCTCATCAAACCAGATAGTTGAAGGATTTAAAGCCTTTCACTTTCTTGGATAGAAATCTTTGGAGTCTTTCCAGTTGAGCAGTATGCTTGCTTTTGTACAATTCAAATGGATAATTATATTTGATGATGGGTCTAATAAGGAAAGACTACAGTGGTAGGGTGATGCCGTTGGATCTTGACGATATTCTCTTGGAAAGGAACTTGGTCAGACAGAGGGATTTCCTGACTGTGGTAGAAACATGATGGCTGAATGAGAGAGACAGAGCTGTCCACATAAATAGCCAGGTTTCTTGTGAATTCATCTGTCTGAAGAGAAGTATCATTTATGAGGTGGGGGCAGCTTGGGGCAACTTGGACTTTCTCTATTTGTTTGTCAGTCATCATCCTTGCTTGCATAACTCCTGATGCTCATGATCATATGAGTTTTAAAAGTTCTAACAGGAAATAAGCAGGCTTGCATTAGGTAAAGCTAACCTAGAACATAGGAAATGTTGCATTGTAGACCTGTATGGGCATTTCAAGATCACTTGTGTCATGCTTTTTTCTAGGAGATGATACTGGATTAAGGATAAAGTAATTGCAGGCAGCATTTCCTAAACGTCTGATCTGGTAAGTTGAGCAATGGATGTGCCAACCAGGTGGAGCCACAAATTAGAGTAATCAGATAGAGGTCAAATTAGGATACAGGTTCCACAACCAGGTTCAATGCAACCAAACCACACTGGAACACCAAGTCCAAGGAATGTCCTTTTACATGAGCGACACAAGCAACTATCTGAATCAAGCCAAGCCCTCCATCTTATGATGGAACTTTGTGGCGAGCTGGTGGTTTCCATCACTGATCCAAAATTTAAAGCTGTCCAAAACTAACCATTTATGCTACTTGAAAGAAGTCTAATGAGGTAACTGGTGAAGTTTTGAGAGCTAAATCCATATTACTCAGAGAACAATAGACCATGTATTAACCTGCAGTTTATTTCTGCCCTACATACACACTCAATGAACCGGTGACCTCATTTATCTACATCATTTCAAATCCAGTTCAAAAACTGCTGACATAACCATTGCTTATATATATATATATATATATATATATATATATATATATATATATATATATATATATATATATATTTTTTTTTTTTTCTGTCTTTGGTCTTGAACAGCAGAGAAACCCAGAGGGATAGTAGTTGCTAGGTTAGTCTATTAGTTATCAAGTCACTTATCTGTTATGATGCAAGGCTAACCCTGCATCCCCAATCCGTCAAAAACCACAGCTGAATGCTGCATGCTGACCTGGCATTCATCAACAGAGTTCAAGGTTACCTTCCTGACTCACGTAACTAAGGCTACTGCTGCTGCAGTTGTGGTCATTTGAGCATCTACAGTACTGTTTAAGGTTAACATGTACACCTGTACTATTTGGTGGCAATGGGTTCAGCAATTATTATAGTCGGTTAAAAAAAAAACTGATTTAATTCGGACTTATCCACACACTGTGCTAAACCTTTCTAAACTCTGGTGGTAATTCGTGATGTTGTTAGAAGACGTGCTGAATGCTGATTACACTTGGTTTTGTACTCAGAGACTGGAATGCAGCAATTCTTCCTCGTATATGTTTTTATTTTCAGAAAGCATGTCCCTGCAACTTAATTGGCTGCATGCTAACCCACTAAACAGACAATAATAATATAGTGTTTGCGAGCAGTAGTTACGAGTGTTGACTTATGACTCTTCACACAGCAGAACTCTGGCCCGTAAATTGCGCTCTGCTTAAGCGGGGGAGGGCGCAACTGTTGCTAGCCTCTCGGCGGTGAAATAAAAAAAAAATGTTGTTTTTCGGCTTTTCCCGATTAGTGGTAGTCACACAGCAGAACTCTGGTCCGTAAATTGCGCCCTTTTGAGGCCGGGGAGGGAGCAATTGCTAGCCTCTATGGGCGGCAGTGAAATTTTAAAAAAAATAAATGTTGTAGTTGTCTCTAAGGCTTTTCCCGGTTAGGGGGTCGTCACAACAGAACTCCGGTCCGAATTGCGCCCTTTTGAGGCCGACCTGTATAGCGCCCTAGGCGATCGCCTAGTTCGCCTATGCCTAAGGCCGGCCGTGTCTACCAAGGTCAAAGGGCATGCCAGACCTGCCACACAATCAATGGGCAGAGGCACAAAAACAAATTACAGCCCTCATGGACATGAGGGCCATTCAGCAAGTACCACAACAAGAGCATGGGCAAGGATTTTACTCCAGACTTTTCCTAGTACCCAGGAAGGACAAAACCTGGAGACCCATTCTGGACCTGTCTATACTAAATACGTTTCTGGAAGTTCCAAAATTCAAGATGTTGAGACTACAGCAGCTACAGCCCATGCTGGGCAAGAGGGCATGGCTCGTAACTCTGGACCTAAAAGAGGCATACCTGCATGTCCCAATAAGACAAACATGCAGAAGATACCTTAGATTCATAGCTGGCTCAATGCATTACCAATTCTCTGCACTGCCCTTTGGCTTATCTGCTGCGCCCAGGGTCTTCACAAAATGTCTGGCACCAGTAATTGCATTTTGCAGACAAAAAGGAATTCAAATATATCCCTACTTGGACGACTGCCTAATTCAAGCAGAGAACAAATACACTCTTCTAAAGCATCTGGCGTTTGTAAAAAGATTACTAATCAGCCTAGGGTACACAGTAAACGAAAAGAAATCAAAATTAGTGCCCTCTCAAGAGATAATATTCCTGGGTGCAAGCTTAAATACAACTGCCCAGATGGCTTATCTCACGCCAGACAAGCAAAAACAACTGACTAATTACTTCAAGAAACTGGCAACAAAAACCCACTTATCTGCAAGGAAAATCCTGCATTCCTTGGGTTTCATGGCATCCTGCATTCTAATTCATATGCCAGACTGCATATGAGGAAACTACAATGGTATCTGAAAAGTGTTTCGACTCAGCATTGCCACAGCCTGGAGACAGTAACTGCACTCATTCCATGCATACAACAGGAGTTTCGATGGTGGGCAGAAGCCTGTCACCACAACAAGGGTCTGCCATTCAGTTTACCCACAGCCAGACGGACACTGACAACGGATGCATCAGATTACGCCTGGTGGGGGGGGGCCCATATGGCAGGAAAAAGTATTCAGGGCACATGGCCTGCAAACCAGATGCATTTTCACATCAATCAAAAAGAGATGCTAGCTGTTCTGACAGCTTTCAAGGACCTGCTTCATCCAGGACAGTTACTGATAAAGACAGACAACACTACAGTCATGTGGTACATAAACAAGTAGGGAAGTACACATTCCTACCCCCTCTGCAGACAAGCAATGACTTATGGAAACAGCACTGGCTTTTCAAGTTCACCTGCAAGCACAATTCCTGCCAGGAAAAACAAATACTCTGGTAGATGAACTAAGCAGAAACCTCATGGATCCCCATGAATGGAAACTGGATTCACAAGTCTTCAGCATGACAAGGAAATGGGGATGCCCAGACAGATTTATTTGCCTCCCCTCACAACTGTCAACTGCAGAGATTTTGCACAAGGATTTATCAAAGCAAGCATGGAAAGTGGACGCCCTATCTTTCAGTATATGCTTTTCCCCCACTGCCTCTCCTTCCCAGAGTATTCCTAAACGTCAGACAAGAGGAGCCAAAAATTATTCTGATTGCACCAGACTGGCCATGCCAGCACTTGTACCCAATCCTAAATAGCTTGTCTCAAGGTTCAGCATGGATATTGCCTCAAACCTCTCACTTGCTAACCCAACAAAACAACCAGATCCTGCACAGCCAACTCAGGACCTTAAATCTGGCAGCATGGTGGATAATGTAGCCATTCAGAACACTCCTCTTTCAAAAGCTGTTATGGATGTTATCTTGGAGGCCAGGAGGCCCAGTACCAGAAAATCTTATGCAGAAAAACGGAAGAGATTCAGTGCTTGGAACCAGGACAAGGCTATGACACGTCTGTACCAAATATTCCTCAGATTTTACAATACCTAACTGAGATGCTGAACAAAGGCCTTTCTTTCTCATCAATTAAGATTCATGCCTCTGCCATTTCACAACATTACAACACGGAACCACCTATCTTTTCTCATCCTTTAATAAGGCAGTACCTCAGAGGGGCCAAAAACATTAGGCCTCCAAGGAGAGCACCATTTCCAGCCTGGGACATCAATTATGTTTTGGGAAAACTCACACTGTCTCCTTTCGAGCCAGCATCAACAGCAGATATAAAATTCTTATCCTGGAAAACAGTTCTGCTCCTAGCCATAACCTCTGCAAGGCGAGTCTCGGAGTTACAAGCACTCATGGCTGTGGAACCTTTCATCATTTTTCATCCAGACAGGGGTTTCTCTGAGGACAAACCCTACATTTATGCCTAAAGTGGTGTCAAGTGTGGCCCTCAACCAAACCATTCACTTGCCTACCTTTTACACAAATCCACAGAACAAGGGTGAGAAAATTCTGTATTCTTTAGACATACACAGGCAGTTGCGCTTCTACTTGGACAGAACTAAAGCTTTCAAAAAGACTGAGCAACTTTTAGTGTCATATGCTGCCGGATCACAAGGAAAGGCTATCTCAAAACAGACTATTTCTAAATGGATAGGCCATTGCATCCATTTCTGCTATTTTCAACATGGCAATGGGCCTCATTCCACCAGAGCAGCACCCACTTCAGCAGCCTTCCTCAGAGGAGTACCAACCAAAGAAATAAAGAAGTTATGTACTCACCATAACGTTCCATCTGAGTAGATACTTAATTTGTCTGCAACCTGTGGGTAGTCGGATCCGCGGCAGCTTTCCAAGCTTCAAGATCCGAGCTCCTAGCTCCTTCCCCCTACCCATAATCCCTTACTACCAACCACATTACCTCAGATCGGTTATTTTGCCCTAAAAGCTAAAGACGGAGAAGAAATTCTCCAAAGGACAACAGATTACCGAGGTTCGGGGGATGGCAGGGGTTGCAGACAAATGAAGTATCTACTCAGATGGAACGTTATGGTGAGTACATAACTTCTTTATCTGAAGTAGTTACTTCATTTGATCTGCAACCTGTGGGACAGAGTCCCCAGCTTACCTAAAGGCCCTGGGTGGTCCCTACGGAAGGATATTCCGAAGCACCGTGGAGCCAAAGGAAGCCCTACTTCTGGAGATCATGTCCAGCTTGTAATGAGAAATGAACGTGTGGGAAGAAGACCAGGTAGCTGCTGAACAAATATCATCTACTGGAACTCTAGACCAAAAAGCTGTTGAGGTAGCCACAGATCTAGTAGAATGCGCCCGAACGGTAATCGAAGCTGGCTTCCCAGCTGAAATGTATGCTTGTCTAATACACTGAGAGATCCAATTTGCCATTGTCACCTTAGAAATCGGTTTGCCCATAGCTGACTTAGCATAAGAAACAAACAACTGGTCTGACTTTCGAAAATCTTTAGTCCTATGCAAGTAAAAACGTAGTTGTCTGTGCACATCCAATTTGTGCAATATGTATTCACCTTTGTTTTGGAAACTCGGGAAGAAAACAGGGAGATTAATAGACTGATTAATATTAGTCTCTGTGGCTACCTTAGGTAGAAAAGAAGGATTAGTCCTGAGGGCCACCCTATCTTTGTGAAAAATAAGGTATGTATACTTAATGCACAAAGCTTGCAACTCTGATACCCGCTTGGCTGAGGTAATAGCAACCAAGAAGGCCGTTTTCCAAGTTAAGAATTTTAAAGGCACTGAGGCCGCCGGTTCGAAAGGTGGTCCTGTTAATGTTTGTAAGACCAAGGTAAGATCCCATGGAGGAATAGCCGGCTTAATGGGGGGCTTTAAGAGAAACACGCCTTTTAAGAAGGTTTTGCATATCTTTGCTGATGCCAAAGAATTTATGCCATCCCCCACATGATAATGAGAGATGGCTGCAAGTTGGACTTTAATGGTGGATGCACTAGCTCCCTGCCTAAAAAGGAGGGATAGGAAGTCCAGGATAGTGGGAATAGGAACCGTAAAGGGATCTAAGTCCTTATCCTTTGCCCAGATGGAAAAGCGTTTCCATTTACTGTTGTAGAGTTTTCTGGTGGATGGCTTATGAGCTGCCACCAGAATGGCCTTAACCGGGGACGAGATACCGGGAGTCCTTGCCATTAATGGAACTGGATCAACCAGGCCGTGAGCTTGAGGTTGACCAGGTAAGGAGTGTGGCATCTCGTCGGATGCGAGATTAGGTCTGGTCTGGGATCCAGAACCCATGGGGGGGGGCCACACTGTGAGACTGCAGAAAGGGGAACCAGACTTGTCGAGGCCAGAATGGGGCAAGGAGAATCACTTTGCTCCCCAACCGACAGGCTTTCTGGATGAATTTCGTCATCAGAGGAAGGGGAGGATACGCATAAAGGAGACCGGGTGGCCAAGCATGAACCAGAGAGTCCCTGGGGGATTCCCCTCTGGGGGGAACTATCGCAAAGTAATCGCTGCATTTTGAGTTTAGGGGAGAGGCAAAAAGATCGCAGCGAGGTTGACCCCATTTGAGGAATATCTGCTTTGCGACAGAGGGATTCAGAGACCACTCGTAAGGGCTGAGAAACACCCAACTTAAGCTGTCTGCTAACATGATGGACCGCCCCGGAATGTGCGTTGCTATCAGAAAGCAGTTGGTGGAAATAGCCCATTCCCACACTCTCATGGCTTCTCGACACAGGGGGTAAGACCTGGTCCCTCCCTGTTTGTTTATATACCAGACAACGGATATGTTGTCCGTCTGGATTGCAATAGTCCCCAGGGGTAGAAGGTGATGGAGAGCCTGCAACGCCAACAGCACTGCCCTCATCTCTAGGACGTTGATATGCAATGCAGTCTCTAGAGAAGTCCACGTGCCTTGGACGGACTTGCCTGCGCAATGCCCGCCCCACCCGAGGCAGGAAGCGTCCGTGGTCAACATGGCTTTGACTGGGGGAATCACAAAGGGTCTCCCTTCTTTGAGTTCTCGAGCCTGTAACCACCAAAGTAGGGAGTCCCTGCATGCCCTGCTCAGAGGGATCGGCATGTCCAAGGGATGGACCGATAGTGACCATTGGACCTTGAGAGTCCCTTGTAACTCTCGCATTCGCAGACGGGCATGGAGAGAGAGGCCGATCGCTGCCGACATAGACCCTAACGCCCTCAGGACTAATTCTGCTGTAGGAGCGCGGCTCCGAAGAATGTCCAAGACTTGGCGAGACAAACTGTTCAGTCTGACCAATGTCAGAACCACTCTGGAGATTCGAGTATCCAACCTGGCCCCTATGAATTCTAGGGCTTGAGTGGGGCACAGGCAGGATTTCTTTAGATTCACTGAAATGCCCAAATGACCAGAGACAGGGCATAATCTCTCGCCATAACCAGAAGATGCTTGTTGGGGGCGGTGAGGAGCCAGTCGTCCAGGTAAGGGAATACCTGAATGCCCTGGAGTCTCAGGTGGGCTGCAACCACTGCCATGACTTTGGTAAACACTCTGGGGGCTGAGATTAGGCCAAATGGAAGAACACTGAACTGATAATGACTGGCTCCTAGCCGGAAGCGGAGGAACCTCCTGGATCATCTGTACATTAGTATATGGTAGTACGCATCTTTGAGGTCCAACGAGCACATCCAGTCGTTCTCCTGCAGAAGGGGGAGAATAGATTGGAGGGTGACCATCCGGAACTTTTCCTTGGGTATGAACAGGTTCAGGGAGGAGAGGCCTAGGATGGGTCTGAGGTCCCCCGTTTTCTTTGGCACCAAGAAGAACCTGGAGTAATAACCCAATCCGGATTGATCTGGGGGGACGGGCTGGATGGCTCTTTTTCTTAGCAACTCTGAAATTTCTTGAGTTGCAGACTCCCTTTGATGGGGTGAAACATCCGGGATGTTTGGGTTTGGGAGGGGGGGGGGGTCGAGAACGGTATCGTGTAACCTCTGGATATTATCCGGAGCACCCATCGATCGTTTGTAATGGACTCCCAATTTGACAAGTGCTCCGATAATCGCCCGACTGCCTCCAGAGAGGGACAGTCGGGCAAGCCCTCAGGGCTGTTGCACGGGTCCCTTCTCGAAAAGTTCTCTAGACCCGAAGTTACGCGGGCCCTCTCTGCTTCTGGGCCGGCGTCCACCTTGTCCTACTCTGCCTCTAGAGGACGAGTTGTCCGCATCGGGACGGGAATGCTGAGATTTACGGAACCACAGCTTCTTTTGCCCGCTCTGATTCCTGGAGAAGGATCTTTGGGGGTTAGAGAAGCGGACTCCGACGGCCGACAGCGTCTTCCCATCTTTTTCGCTTTGGACAAGCGTGTCGGGAACTGATGAGCCAAATAAGGCTGAACCATCGTTAGGGGCGTTCGCGAAGGACGCCTTGAAGGGATCCGTGAAGTCGCAAAGGCTTATAGCCAGGAGTGCCGTCGCTAGACTACTCCCGCTCCGCTAGCTCTAGCGGCTCCTTCCGTGGCATGGGAAAGAAGCCGCATAGATGTATTTGATATGGACTTTAGAGTGGCCATTCGAGTCTCAAAAATCTTTTTGTCTGGGACCGAGACGGACTCCGGAGGGGCTGCAGCGTATTCTCTAATTAAGTCACGCTGTAGCCTGATGGTGTGTGCCATGTAGTTCAGCGACCTTATGGCAAAGGTCGCTGAAGCAAACATCCTCTTCCCAATACGGTCCAAAGCCCGGGACTCCTTGTCCGGCAGATGGACCGAAGAACTTTCTTGGGCAAGTTCTTTCTTAGTGGCCGCCGGCACCAACATAGCATCAACCGGCGCGCCTTTGGACCAAGAAGGCCTATCAGAAGGAGGGCTGAGGACCTTATCTGGGCGTCTAGGGATAGGCACCACGGTGTCGGGCTCCTTCCAAGCCCTGGTGGTAATTAAGTCCACCAAGGGGTCGGCTAGGGGGGGACACCCAGGAGGTAGATGGGCCTGCCTCAAAGGACTCCAGAAATACGGACTCGTCCAGGGAGGGCTTTTGGGCAGACCACCCCCCCTCTTATACGCAACATTTCCATGATGTCTCCAAATGAGACATCTTCGGGGGGGTGACCTTGGGGAACCCTCCGTATCATCCAAATCCGTATCCGTGGTAATGGACTCGGGGGGAGTCCAGGTGCCTCCTTTTGCACTGGTGCTTCCGAAGCACCTCTTCGGCGGGGCTGTCCGAAGAGGGCTCATCCACCAGGTGGTGTTCCTCCCTACGAACTAACTGGAGGCTTTGAGCAGGCTGTCCAGATGGACGGATGATCGAAGACAGACCCTGATACAGTGGGGACACGGGTGGATCCGAAGGCCTGGTCAGGGACCTGGATGACCTCGACAGTACCCTCTCCACCACCTCAAAAGCCGAGGGAGATTCACTGTCACCAGTCTGAGAAAGCAACCTCCTCAGCTCCGAGGATAGGATCGGGGTCGGAGCCAAAGCAATCGGACCCGAGGTAGTGGTGTGCTCTGCTCCAATCGGCGCCAAAGACACAACCACCCCCTCGGATCCGATGCTCAACCCTCGGCCCCGAGAGCTTGGATCCGACAATCGGGACGGGAATGCTGAGATTTACGGAACCACAGCTTCTTTTGCCCGCTCTGATTCCTGGAGAAGGATCTTTGGGGGTTAGAGAAGCGGACTCCGACGGCCGACAGCGTCTTCCCATCTTTTTCGCTTTGGACAAGCGTGTCGGGAACTGATGAGCCAAATAAGGCTGAACCATCGTTAGGCGTCGCGAAGGCGCCTTGAAGGGATCCGTGAAGTCGCAAAGGCTTAGCCAGGAGTGCCGTCTAGACTACTCCGCTCCGCTAGCTCTAGCTCCTTCCGTGGCATGGGAAAGAAGCCGCATAGATGTATTTGATATGGACTTTAGAGTGGCCATTCGAGTCTCAAAATCTTTTGTCTGGGACCGAGACGGACTCCGGAGGGGCTGCAGCGTATTCTCTAATTAAGTCACGCTGTAGCCTGATGGTGTGTGCCATGTAGTTCAGCGACCTTATGGCAAAGGTCGCTGAAGCAAACATCCTCTTCCCAATACGGTCCAAAGCCCGGGACTCCTTGTCCGGCAGATGGACCGAAGAACTTTCTTGGGCAAGTTCTTTCTTAGTGGCCGCCGCCACCAACATAGCATCAACCGGCGCGCCTTTGGACCAAGAAGGCCTATCAGAAGGAGGGCTGAGGACCTTATCTGGGCGTCTAGGGATAGGCACCACGGTGTCGGGCTCCTTCCAAGCCCTGGTGGTAATTAAGTCCACCAAGGGGTCGGCTAGGGGGGGACACCCAGGAGGTAGATGGGCCTGCCTCAAAGGCCTCCAGAAATACGGACTCGTCCAGGGAGGGCTTTTGGGCAGACCACCCCACTCTTATACGCAACATTTCCATGATGACTCCAAATGAGACATCTTCGGGGTGACCTTGGGGAACCCTCCGTATCATCCAATCAGATCCGTGGTAATGGACTCGGGGAGTCCAGGTGCCTCCTTTGCACTGGTGCTTCCGGCACCTCTTGCGGGCTGTCCGAAGAGGGCTCATCCACCAGGTGGTGTTCCTCCCTACGAACTAACTGGAGGCTTTGAGCAGGCTGTCCAGATGGACGGATGATCGAAGACAGACCCTGATACAGTGGGGACACGGGTGGATCCGAAGGCCTGGTCAGGGACCTGGATGACCTCGACAGTACCCTCTCCACCACCTCAAAAGCCGAGGGAGATTCACTGTCACCAGTCTGAGAAAGCAACCTCCTCAGCTCCGAGGATAGGATCGGGGTCGGAGCCAAAGCAATCGGACCCGAGGTAGTGGTGTGCTCTGCTCCAATCGGCGCCAAAGACACAACCACCCCCTCGGATCCGATGCTCAACCCTCGGCCCCGAGAGCTTGGATCCGACAAGCTCGAAGGTATAGTCGGCGAAGACACTATACCTGTCGGCGCCGACGTATCCCCGGATCAGAAAGGGCCTGGATCCGACAACTCCGAGACCCGATAACGGGTTGGAGAAGGAGCGATCGGGGCAAAAATGGGGGCTGCACTCCCTCCCAAGGGGAGGGAGGCAAGAGCATCCCCATCTGCATCTGGGTCTGTACAAATCTTCGCATCATCCGATCCATGTCCGCTTCGGAGATGCTTCTAGTAGACCGCGAGGAGTTAGTCGAGGCAGGCCGGGAGGGCCGCCTCGAAGACATCAAGGGAGACCTATCCTCCTCCTCCGGCTCCGGACAAAAGGAAGGTGAACGGAGCCAAGAGGACAAGGATCCGGAGACCCTCTCAGGGGACTTCAAAATCTTTTCAGGCGGAGCCGAGGGATGAAACTCGGCCCGTCTCTTTGAAGTATAGCCCTCTCTCTATGTTTTTTCTTCTCCTTGTGGGAAGAAGAACCAGACTCCACAGAGCTAGTACCCGATAAGGGAGGTTGAGTCCCGGGTACAGCTAAGGGAGTAGCCGGCGCCGAAGCTACAGGAGTAGCTTGAACCCAGCTGGGAAAGGAAGAAGAAGCAGATTCCTGAGGGAGTTTTCCCGCCAGGATCAGCTTGTTCTTCCTGTCCCTAAGTGCCCGAGGGTTGAAGGCCGCACAAATTTGGCAGGCCTCCGACAAATGTGCTGCCCCCAGACATAAGACTGAGTGTGGCCATCAGCTGGGGAAAGCTTGTGGCCACACTCAGTACATTTTGAAAATATAGCCTTAGACTCAGCCATAAATTCTCTCTCACACACACACACACACACACACACACACACACACACCCCCAAACACTAAGGGGGGGAGGGGGAGAGACAAATTTAAACTAAGGAAAAAAGATTTTTTTTTTTTTTTCTTTCTTTTTTTAAAGTGGGTTTGAAGGATTCGACAGTAAAACAACACACACACAATTTAAAACTAGAAATAGCTATAGAAAAAGGAACAATCTCACCAGGCCAGGAGCTCTTCACTAAGAAGCAACTGTCTTTAGCCGCGGCAAAAAACGATCTGAGGTAATGTGGTTGGTAGTAAGGGATTATGGGTAGGGGGGAGGAGCTAGGAGCTCGGATCTTGAAGCTTGGAAAGCTGCCGGTTCGGATCCAAGGTCGGATCCGACTACCCACAGGTTGCAGATCAAATGAAGTAACTACTTCAGATCAATAGGTTCCATGTCATAAATTTGAGCTCACAAGATGATGCTGACTCGAACAGGGGAAAAATTAAACAAAATAAGACAAAATTAGGTCCCATGGTACAGGAGGGTCTTTGATAGGTGGTCTTAATAACAAGGTACCTTTAAGAAAAGCTTTACATAGTTTGTGAGGTATAATATTAAAGCCTGATTCACCTAAATGGAAACTGGATAGCGCTGCTAGATGAACTCTAACGGTTGCTGCAGCTGCGCCTTCAGTGAAAAATTTTGGCAGGAATTCTAGTATGGAATTTACTGGGGCAGAAAAAGGGTCAATATGATTATGAGGGCGCCATAATGAGAATCTTTTCTATTTACTGAGATGCATCTTTCTCGTTGAAGCTTTATAAGAAGACATTAGGATGTGTTTAACTGATGGAGAGGTTAGAAAACCTGGCTATGGTTGGAATCTGAGCAGTCAAGCTGTCAATTTCAGAGTCTGAAGGGAAGGATGCATGGGTCAGAAGGTCTAGAAATGGGTCCACAATCCAAGGCACCTCCTGAAGCTGAGGCCATTGGAAGGAGAACCGGATTTGATGACACCAATATAAAGTGATGAGTATCAAAGTCCTTTCCCAAGCAAGTGGCTTTCTGCAGAACTTTGGGTATTAACAAGAAGGGAGGAAAAGAAAAGAGGAGACCCGAGGGCCAATCGTGAACAATTGTATCCCCTGGTGACTCCCCTCCTGAAGGGGAACAAGAGCAAAGTAGCGGCTGCATTTGGCATTCATTGATGTCGCAAAGAGGTTGCAACAAGGCTGGCCAAATTTGCGGAAAGTCTTTTCGGCTACTTCCTGTTTAGGGACCATTCATGAGGCATGAGAATTGCTCTGCTGAGTCTGTCTGCTATCACTTTAGATATCCCCGGGATGGGCAATGCTATCAGAAAGCATTGGGAGGAGGTCGCCCACTGCCATACTTTAAGGGCCTCTCGACAAAGCGGGTAAGATCTGGCTACTCCTTGTTTATGTACCATACAACTGACAAGTTGTCTAGTCTGTATTGCAACAGTTCCCAGTGGAAGAGAGTCCTGGAATGTTTGCAACGCCAAAAGCACCACTCTCCTCTTTAGGACACTGATGTACAAATGAGCCTCATAATCCTGCCAAGTGCCTTGCATTGCCTTTCCCAGATAATGCCCCCCCCCACCCTGTCTGAGGCGTCCGTGGTCACTGTGTCTAATGGTTCGGGAAGTACAAATGGTTGACCTAGAGTCAAGAGTGGAGTAAATCCACCAACGAAGGTCTTTCTTACAAGATTCTGTTTAATTTTGTGAGACATGGGAAGGTAGTTCCTGCATTGACCACTGAGTAGACAGTAGCCACTGGAGAATTCTCATGTGCAGATGCGCTAATGGGATCAAAGTTACTGCTGCTGCAATGGTCCCCAAAACTTTTAGGACTGTCTTTGCTTGTGGTTTTTCCTTTGCAAGAAGATTTAGAACCTGATGTCATAGAACTTGCACTCTTTCTGGAGGAAGTTTGGCCATCATACTTGTAGTATCCAATTCTTCCCCTATAAAAACGATACACTTTGAATAAAAGGCAGACTTCTCATAGTTTATTGCAATTCCTAGGTGAGAGCAAAGTTGCAAGGTGGTGTCTCTTGCTTTTATTAGTAGATGCTCGGTGGTGGCATTCAGGAGCCAGTTGTCTAATTATGGAGAAACCCAGAATCCTAGGCATCTCAAGTGAGCCGCAACTACAGCCACACATCTGTTGAACACTCTGGGGCTATAGTGAGGCCAAAGGGCAGAGCTCGAAACTGGCAGTGACTGGCTCCCTGCCGAAAGTGCAGGTGTCTCCTGGATCACCTGTCCATTTTTATGTGTTAGTACGCATCCTGGACGTCTATTGAGCACATCCAATTGTCTTATCCAAGAAAAGGAGAGCATCGACTGCAGGGTTACCACCCGGAACTTGCACTTTCTTACCGATTTGTTCAGGTTGCAGAGATCCAGAAGAGGTCTCTAGTACCCGGTTTTCTTAGGAACTAAAAAGAATCTTCAGCAAGTTCCGGATCCTATCTGGTCTGTGGGGACTGTTTGGATGACGCTTTTGTCTTGCAACTTTTGACTCACTAACGTTGCCCGTTTCCTTTGACTGGGTGGAACGTCAAGGATCTTTTGCATGCTTGGGACAAGGAAGGAAAAGGGTATGGAGTAACCTCTGGATATGATGCTTTGTACCCATTTGTCTTTTATTAGTTGCCAGGTTTATGGGTACAAAGATAAATGGCCCCCGACTGCCTCTAGATATAGAGAGGTGGGCCTCCTTTCAGGAGCACTGGAATGGCTTACCAAAGAGAGTCTCTGTTGCCCTGATTCTTTGGACCCACTCTGCTGTGTGGTTGGCATCGTCATTACAACTTCCTCCTCTGCCCCTGGAGGAAGGTTCACCACGTGTGTCCTGGAAAGCTCAATGAGATTTTCAAAACCACATTTTCGCACCTCCTTTCTGACCTTTGCAATATAGTCTGGTAGGTAGGGAAAAAATTACTTCTACGACAGACGGTGTCTTTCCTTCTTGCTCAAATCTGGTTAGTGTGTCCTTGACTTTAGGCCCCAACAGAGGTGAGCATTCACACAGGAGGATTTAAAGGGCTATGTGAAGTCACACAAGCGCATTCAAGAATGTCTCCATAGGCAAATCCCTGTACCGACTGCTCTACTCGCTCCAGCCACTGAAAAAGAAATCAGTCTCATGGAGGAGTTAACCGAATTTAAGGTAGAGAGCAGAGAGGAAACTTTATCCGAAACCCCTTCAGCTACTGAACCTTGGAGAGCATCTCCTAACTCCTTCAGAAGATCTCTCTGCAATCTAGTAAAATGAATTAGGTAATTCAGCGATCCGAGAGCAAAAGTCGCAGAGGAAAAAAAGCACTTTCTATATCTGTCCATCGTACGAGACTACTTGTTCGGTGGATGAACAGAAGATGATGCCTCAGAGTTCTTTCTTCGTGGCTGCCACCACCATAGCATGCACTATGACTCCATTAGTTAAACACGTTTTGTCTGACAGGGACGTAATGAACTTATTTGGCCTCCGAGGAACAGGTTCCACCAAATCTGGAGGCTCCCATACCTTTCGAAAGACTAGATCCACAAGTTTTTGGAAAGGTGGAGATACCCAAGTGGAGGAAGGTTAAGATCCAAAGGCCTTTGGATACATGGACTCCTCTGCTGAAGGGTTGGACATCCAGCCACCTCTCTAAGTATTTCTAAGATGTCTCCAAAGGACACATCATCAGGAGGCAACAGTGGAGACCCTTCAGCTACATCAAAGTCCATATCAGAAGTGACGGACTCCGCTAGGTAGTCTAAATGTTTCCTCTTACATAACTTTTTCCGAGGGATGTCTTCAGAGGGGTATTTTGGAGAAGTTTCAGAAGAGTGGGGGAGACCCGGTGGGGCACCTTGAGGCATAGGATCTCCGCTCCCCTGTGAATGCAAGGGTATAAAGGCATACAACATCCCGAGATGAAAGCGGAACTGCCTGTGGAGAGAGGTCTCTCCATCACCGCCAAAGCCCCCAGTCCCTGATCAGGGGAAGTCCGTGAATCCGGAGAAGCCAAGGGAACCCCTGGAATCAAGGATGACGGTTCTGAGGAAAAGGTAGGATCTGAGCTCACCCAAGCCAATGCCCTGAGAGGCAAGATGGGATCAGACAACTGTCCGATCCGACTCATCTCCCCAGACCTGACCGGAGAGCGTCAGCTCCTAGACTCCTCGATCGCCATTGGAGCTCAGGACGTCAGAGTAACGACTGGACCTGAAAATCCCTTAACAGGTCTCGGGTGCAATGGGTTCCACAAATATCAACTCTGGACATTCCAGCTCCGAAGTCCATGGTCGGATCGGAGGAGGAATCGAAGCAGCTGGGGAGATGATATGGTCAGATCTGAAGCCTTTGGGGTTGGATCTGATAACAGTTTGGTCAGCGCCAGTCTCATCAAAAGCCTCTGTGCCACTCAACCCACGTCATTTTTTTATTTTATTTTATTTAACATTTGTTTACTGGGAAAGCCCGACATAGACAAAGAAAATTTTCCGCAGAGGCCCAGGGAGAAATGCTCCAGATTTATATCTTTGAAATGTGGGAGGAAACCGGAGCACCCAGAGGAAACTCACATGTAAGCAGGGAGGATATGTAGACTCCACACTGAAGGCACTCCAGCAGAGAATCGAACCAGAGAACCTCTTGCTGTGAGGAGAAAACATTACTGCTGCACCACTGAACCATCTTATCACATAGGCTCCTGGAAGACTGAGTGGAGGGGGCTGGAGATTCTGATGGTTAGAAAATGAGAAGTTATGTACCTACCATAACGTTCCATGTTAGTTGTCTTCCCTCACCTTCTTTCTTGCTGGATGGGTTCGGAGCCAAACCTCGGCTCCGACTCAGCCACTTACTAAAGCTCGAGAGCTAATTTTACCGGCTCGAGGCAACCCTATATCCCATGATGCTAGGTGTTAACTACCCAGATCTCGTTTGGTAGCTGAAACAACATTAGGCAATATAGTCCTCCAACTGGAGAGGAGGAGAAAAAAGGATAACCCCGAAAGGATCGCTATCTAAGCTGAAGTTACCCTAGGACAAGCTATTTGGCTGAAAGTGCAAGATCAGGACCCTTCAAAGAAGGGGAAATCTTCTCGGTCTGTCCAGGCTAGGGGGATGGTGGGCGGGACGCAAGAAAGAAGGCGAGAGAAGACAACTAACATGGAATGTTATGGTAGGTACATAACTTCTCAATGTTAAGTTGTTAATCTCGCCTTCATTCTTGCCGGATGGGACCGCGTCCCTAGCACCTTCATCCTGGGTGGCTCATTGGAACAGACTCTTGAGAACGGTGGAACCAAAATTTGCCCCGTTTCTGGAGGCCATGTCCAATTTGTAATGTGAAACAAAGGTATGAGGATAAGCCCCTGTGGCTGCTGCACAAATAGTGTCTATTGGTAGTCTAGCTTGAAAGGCTGTTGATGTGGCTAGCACCCTGGTTGAATGGGCTCTTGGCCTAGAAGGCAATTCTCTACCTCTGAGTTGGTAAGTATACGTGATCAGAGAAGAGAGCCACCTAAGACAGGGTTACCTTGGATACCGGAAGGCCTTTCCTATTTTCTGCATAAGATAAAAAGAGTTGATCAGATTTCCTGATTTGTTTAGTTCTGTCCAAATAATATTGGAGCTGACGATGAACGTCTAGACAATGCAGTTTTTGCTACGCCCTGTTCGAATAATTAGGGAAGAAAACTGGGAGGTCAACTGATTGATTTAAATTTGTCTGCGAAGCCACCTTGGGTATGAAAGAGGGGTTCGTTCTTAGAGAACCTCAGTCTTTGTGGAAGACTAAGTAAGGAAGACGAATGCAGAGGGCATGAAGTTCAGATACTCTCCTAGCAGATGTAACAGCGACCAGGAAGAGTGTTTTCCAGGAAAGTAATAAATGAATAAAGTGCCACGGACTGCTGGAGACAACCTGGATGAAGTTGATAATTTATTGAATAATCCACAAAGGTCACGTCAAACAGTTTAACTGTTTGACGTGACCTTTGTGGATTATTCAATAAATTATCAACTTCATCCAGGTTGTCTCCAGCAGTCCGTGGCACTTTATTCACTTATTGGTTTCTCGTTGTGCCTTGGTTCTTTATGTTTCTTTCCAGGAAAGTAATTTCAATGAACAGGAAGTCGCAGGTTCAAAGGGAGGTAGAATCAAGGATGTTAAAAATAAGTTTAGATCCCACTGTGGTGGAGGGATCTTTGATCGGGGTTTGAGTAAAAAGATACCTCTAAGGAATGCTTTGCAAAGCTTATGGGACATGATGTTGCAGTCCGACAGGCCTATGTGACAATTTGAAATGGCTGCCAACTGAACTTTTACTGTGGAGGATGAAGATCCTGAATGAAAAATTTCAGCTAGGAAATCCAAGACCGAGTGAATTGGAGCAGTGAATGGATCTATATTTCTAGCCTTTGCCCAGAAGGAAAAACTTTGCCATTTACTAGTGTAGATCCTTCTGGTGGAAGATTTAAGTGAAGCTACTATAATATCCCGGACGGGATTTGAAATCATAGGAAGCCTGGCTAGGGACGGAAGTGGAGCAACCAAGCAGTGAGGTTGAGAGAATGGAGGGATTGGTGCAGCTGTCCCGACTGATGGGCCAAAAGATCTGACACTGGATCCAGATGCCAAGGCTGCTCCAAGAGATAATGATGCAGGAACGGAAACCATATCTGTCGAGGGCAATGAGAATCATCTTGGCTCTCAAGGCGGTTGCTTTCTGAATTACCTGTGATATTAACGGAAGGGGTGGAAAGGCGTAAAGAAGTCCCCGTGGCCAATCATGGACTACAGCGTCTCTTGGGGGATGGCCTGGAAGGGGTAAGAGGGTGAAGAAGTCGGGGCCATTTGCTGTTTTGAGGTGTAGCAAAAAGATCGCAGCAAGGAAGGCCCCACTTCTGAAAAATCTATTCCGTCACAGATTGTTTGAGAGACCACTCGTGTGGCATGAGAATAGCTCTGCTCAACCTGTCCGCTATGATGTTGGACTTCCCGGGGATATGCGTTGCTGTCAGAAACCGCTGAGAAGAGATCGCCCATTGCCAAAGTCTGAGTGCTTCTCGACACAGGGGATAGGACTTGGTTCCGCCCTGCTTGTTGATATACCACACTACGGACATATTGTCCATTCGGATTGCAATAGTCCCCAGGGGAAGAGAGTCATGGAGGGCTTGCAACGTCAAAAGCACTGCTCTCATCTCCAGGACATTTATGTGCAGGTGGCATTCGAAAGGTTGCCATGGACTGTCCTGCCCTGAAAATGCCCCCCACCCGATCAGGTAGGCGTCCGATGTGACTGTGGCGACCAGGGAGGGAGGAATAAAGGGTCTGCCTTGATGGACTTGAGGGGACTACATCCACCAAGACAGATGATTTTTGCAAATTGGAGTTATCATGATCTTGTGGTGCATAGGGAGTTGTTGGAAAGACCAATGGGCGAAAAGCATCCACTGTAGAAGACGCATGTAAAAGCGGGCAAGAGGAAGAAGTGTGATGGCAGCCGCCCTGAGCCCCAATACTTTCAGGACATACCTGACCTGAATTCTGTCGCTCTGAAGCAGAACATGGACATGGTTTTGAATATCTAAGATCCTTTGAACTGTTAACTTTGCTGAGAGCTGCATGGTGTCCAAGTTGGCGCCTATAAAGGTAATAAATTGACAAGGCAGACTTTTCGAAATTTATAGAGATTCCTAGCCCTCTGCAAATGTGAATGGTGTAATCTCTGGCCTGAAGAAGTTGATGCCTGGTGGTGGCGGTGAGGAGCCAGTCGTCTAGATATGGAAACACCTGGAATCCTTGACGCCTCAGGTGAGCCGTAACCGCTGCCATACATTTGGTGAACACTCTGGGGGCTGTAGTGAGACCAAAGGGCAGGGCTCTGAATTGGTAGTGACTGGCCCCCAGCCGAAAGCGGAGAAACCTTCTGGAGCGCCTGTGAATTTTGATGTGATAGTACGCGTCCTGAAGGTCCACGGAGCACATCTAATTATCCTTGCCCAGAAAGGGTAGAATGGACTGTAGCGTGACCATCCGGAATCTTGTCCTTTTTACAAACTTGTTTAGTTTGCTGAGATCTAATATTGGTCTCCAGTCCCCTGTTTTTTTTTGGTACCAAAAAGGTCTTTGAGTAGACTCTGGATCCTAGTTGGCCTGCTGGGACTGGCTGGATGGCTCTTTTTGCTAGTAGTTTTGATATTTATAGCACTGCTTATTCCCTTAGACTGGGTGGAACGTCTGGAAGGGTTCCCTTTTGTTGAGCTGGGGTTTGGATAAAGGGAATTTTGTAACCCTCGGATATAACCGACAGTACCTATTTGTCTAAAGTGAGGGAGAGCTAGGCTTTTGGGTACAGCGACAATCTTCCCCCGACTGCCTCCGTAGGTGGACAGTCGGGCAACACCTCAGGGATGTTGGAAGGGTTTGTCAGAGAGAGAGAGAGAGAGAGACTCTCTGCTACCCTGATTCTGCAGACCCCCTCTGCCTCTTGGGCGGCATCTGTTGTTGTTATCCCCTCTGCCTCTGGGGGTAAACTGACCTCTTGAGTCAGGCGTGACTCCTTGTGATTTGCGGAACCACATCTTTCCACCCTTTTGACCCTTAGGATATGGTCTGGAAGGGGTGGAGCAATGGACTCCTATGACAGAAAGAGTCTTGCCATCTTGCTCGCATCTGGTCAAGGTGTCTTTCACTTGAGGCCCGAACAACATCGAACCATCAAAAGGGGAGTTAGTGAAGGACGCTTGAAGGGGTCTGCAAAATTACAAAGCCGCATCCAGGCATGACGCCTTAAGGCCACACCTGTGCCTGCGGCCCTACTCGCTCCATCGGCTGCATAGGAAATGAGCTGCATGGAGGAGTTAACAATTGAGTTTAGGGTTCCTAGCAGAGAGTTGACTTTATCTTGGGACCCAGTAGCCGACGGATCCTATAAAACTTCACCCAACTCTGAGAACATCTCTCTGAAGGAGGGTGAAGTGACAAGTAATTCAGCGACTGCATGGCAAAGGTCGCTTTAGAAAACATCCGCTTACCAAACCTATCCATAGTCCTAGAATCCTTGTTAGGCGGATGGATAGGTACTGAAGGATCGGCTAGTTCCTTCTTGGTGGCTGCAGCCACCACCATGGCATCAACAGAGACACCTTTTGTTAAAAACTGCCTATCAGCTGGAGCCGTAATAAATTTAAATGGCCTCCGAGGGGTGGGTTCCACCGAATCCACGCCTTCAGTGCCACCACTTCCATAAGGGGGTCGAAAGGAGGAGACACCCAGGAGGTGGAGGGTCGAGAACCAAACGCCTCCAGGTAAACCGACTCGTCCTCAGAAGGATTAAGGGAAGACCAGTTCCCCTCTGTTTGAGGATTTCAAGGATGTCTGAGAAAGAGACATCCTCAGAGGGGGACCTTGGGGATCCTTCCGACTCATCCAAGTCGGTATCAGATGTAATGGACTCAGGGGAGTCCACATGCTTCCTCTTACATGTCCTCTTGCGCGGAGGTTCAGGAGAAGCCTCAGAAGAGGAAGATATTCCCAGTGGGGAAACCTGAGGCGTTGGATCTCAGGGTCCGGGAGCAACAGAGTGGGAAGAGACGTCAGCAGGCACTTTAGTGGGAGGAGCTGATAGAACTGACCACTGACCATGCCCTGGGGCTAGTACGCTCATCACTTCAAAGGCTCTTCTATCAAACAGGCCAGAGGGCTCCCACTCCGAAGAAGTAGGAACCCCAGGCCGCACCGACAGGGACAGCTCCAAAGCCGATGTCGGGGCCGAGCTCATCAGCGCTGACGCTCCGAGAGGGAGAACGGGGTCAGACAAGGGTCCGATGCCACTCGCCCCCTCGGAGCCAGCAAGAGACCAGGTGCCCGGATCCCTCCAATGAAGGCATCAAGGAGGAGATTCGAGCAGAGGATGACGGAGCCGAAGGGGGAGGTATCGGCTCCGATGCCACAACAGTCACGGCTCCGAGGAGCTCCGGCTTCAAACTCTGAGGGACAGTCGAAGGAGGAACAGTAGGTGGAGTTGAAATAGCCACTGTCTGATGAGACAGGCTATGAAGCATTTGGGCCAGTGCCTGAGACTAACAGCCTACTGACCACTCTCTCAAGGTCATGGTCGGAAAGCCTGGACGACCGAGAAGAACGGCTCGGATGGCTCTGTTCCGAGAGCAAGGGTGACCCCGGAGCCGAATGGATCGATTCCAAAGATGGGGATCTGGACCTTTTCCTGGAGATGGATGGAGCCAAAGATACAGTGGCTCCAGCCGGAACCGACCATGAGAGTAGAGGCACAGCGGTATCGGCGCCGAGTGGAGCCGATGCTGGAAGCTGTGACACAGAAGTATCGGCTCCAGCCAGAGCCGATGTTGCCACAGATGGTGAGCCAGCAGCCGAAGGCTTAGGACTCGGAGCCGACGGTTTGGCTGGCTTCGAGGGCTTCCCCGGCAGAGACTTAGACGGGGAGCCCTCGGGCTTTAATAAGCCCCTTAAGATTAATTTGTTCCTGCACTCCTGCAGGACTCTTGGGCTGAATGCATGGCACACAGAACAAGAGTCCTGCAGGTGCACAGGTCCCAGGCAGTAAACACAAGAAGTGTGACCGTCTGTCAGAGACATCTTCTGACAGCACGAGTCACACTTCTTGAAGCCTGAGACCTTTGTGTCCTTCGACATAGTGCTGTCGAAGTAAAAGGGCACAAACGTAAAAAAAAAAAAAACACACAAACACACACGCCCAAATCCACACAAACTAAGAAAAACAGGGGTACAAACACACCACAAACACAGTACAGAATCCCTGTCAGGAATTAGGAAAGGGGCAGGCTTAAGGCCTAACCTAAAGGGAGGATGTATAATTTGGGATAAGGGGAAAAGAAAAGGGTACTAACGGGGAAAAGGTTTTAAATTAACCGTTGAGAAGTCTAAACAAGAAAAGAGTGGGAAAACTAAGTAGAAAGTTACTATATATATATATATATATATATATATATATATATATATATATATATATATATATATATATATATATATATATATATATATATATATATATATATATATATATACATATATATATATATATACATATATATATATATATATATATATATATATTTTTATATAAACTCCAAGACTTGCCAAGAGCCGATAAAAACGCACCTCGCAAGCGAAAGCTGCAAACGAGATCTGGGTAGTTATCGCCTAGCATCATGGGATATAGGGTTGCCTCGAGCCGGTAAAATTAGCTCTCTAGCTTTAGTAAGTGGCCGAGTAGGAGCCGAGGTTTGGCTCCGAACCCATCCAGCAAGAAAGAAGGCGAGATTGACAACTTAACATCAGGTGATCTGAGAGTAGGGGAGAATGGCTCCAAAACAGGGGACCGGCTCTGCAACTCAAACTCCACCGGCACCGAGACCGATGGTGCCGGGGTAGTAGATTTTTCGGATCAGACAGCTTTCGGATTTGGTGTCAACAATTTTGTAATTTTTTTAGAATGCTCCGATGGAGCACTGGAAGAGGAAGATCTCTTCCCAGACTCATGAGATCTTGAAGGAGGAGACTGGTCAAACTTTGAAGAACACAGACCCTTCTTGTATTGGTTCGGAGAAGGGGGTTTTAAGAGACTTCTTAGTATCAATTTGTTTTTTTCTTTCCAAGAGAGCCCTTTGTGATTGAAAGAATGACAAATCGAACAAGATTCCTGGAGATGGACAGCTCATACGCAATGACACAAATAGTGCGTCCATCAGTTAGGGACATTTTCTGTCCACATATTTCACATTTATTGAAACCAGAGTGTTTCGATTCTTTAGAAGACATGCTGAAGAGGAACAGTGACACGAGAAAAAAATTAGAACATTTTTTTTAAACAGTAACAACCACAATAAAGTTTAAACAAAAAACTATAACAGTAAGGAAGGGGAATAGGAGGGCACAGCCCTCTAACTAAAACTGGCTATGCCCGTAAGACTAGATAAAGAAGAAGCTCTCTAACTTAAACGGGCTAAGGGTAGAACAGTTCTCTAATTTAAATGAACTGTCCTAAAACAAATATTAAAACAGAAAAGGGAAAGATAAGAAGAGCCCTCTAACTAAAAGGCTTAAAAGTGTTAAGGTGGAGGCCGGGATAGGGAAAATATGGCCTAGGCGGGAGACAAAGGCCAACAGCAGAACAAGGCGGAAACAACAACTAACCAATGAACTAATTATCTAGTAACAAAAATAGCTAGGAATGAGCTATTTCCACAATAGTAATAATGATGAAAAGAATACTTACCCAGAGCCAGTAGAACGAGCACCCGATCTTAACAGCAAATCAGATCTGGGGAGTTTTCCTAGTGCATGCTGGGATAGGGTTTAGCCACGAGCTAGTGGAAGACCTCAAGCTGTATATAAGGCAGAGTCTATCCGAGGATCGGAACCAAACCCATCCTGGTAAGAATGAAGGCGAGATAGGACAGCAAGATATCATGTACTTTTCTTGACGTATCGGAACTGAAGACAAGGTCGGATGCAAAGACTGACTTGGTAATACTCTTTGGTTCTGATGATTCCTTCTAAGCCAAAGACTTGGGCAATTTAGTTCTTGGATCAGAAGAAGATGGAACCGCAACTCTTGCCTTCTTCGAGCTCGCAAGCAATGGAGAGGGAGTTGAACAACTGTTTTTTAGCCTTCTCTGAGACCTTAGAGGAGGGGGAAGAAAAAGCAGGACTAGAAACATCAGATGTGACGTTTTGGTTTTCTTTAGATAAAGAAGTTCCAGATATGGCCTCTCCAAGACAGGAAGGACAAAGCCCTTTCAGAATTATTTTTTTTTCTTCAACAAGAGAGATGGAGGGGGCCCAAACAATGTACACAGAAAATGTGAGTCAGAGAAGAGAATTTTAAGACCACATTTCTCACACAGCTTAAAGCCCGCTGGGCCTCTTTCTTTATCCACCATTTGTAGAATAACTAGACACATGTGTATACTCCACAACAGGTTTAGAAGAGACCGAAAAATAGACATATATATATTTTTTTTTTAAAGGGTAATATCAACTATGACATTTTAATGCTACACAAAATGTAGAGGAGAGAGAAAGAGATATCAATGATATTCAACTGCTAAATGAAAGTGTAGAAGAAATGGAAAGGTTTAGAAAGCAGGATTCTAGCAATAGTACCGGGGAGTAACTAATGTACAGAAAGGCAATTTTTTTAAGATAAAAAAATTAAGACTTATGACGAAAGGAAAAAAAAATCACTTATCTGCTAAACGGCAAACAAGATCTGAGGTAATTAGGATAGGTGCATTGTGGGTAAGGGATGGGCTCAAGAGTTTTTGATTCCCACTAGTTATTGCAGTGGCAGAGTCAGTTCCGAGGATCAGAATCAAACCCCACAGGTTAAGGACAGAATAAAAATTGACAACATCAGATCAATGTTTAAATACCAAGGAGGAGTGGAATCTTTTAATCGAGATCTAAGTAGGAAAGATCCTATTAGAAAGACTATGCAAAGTTTGGAAGATGCCAACGGTGAATTATTTACTCCTATATGACAATTGGAAATGGAAGCTAACTGCACTTTCATAGCAGAACAGCTAGCATCTTCATTGAAAATTGTAGCTAAAAATTTAAGAACCATAGGAACTGGTGGTGGAAAGGGGTCTAAATTCTTTTGCTGCACCCAGACAACAAATCTTTTCCATTTACTTCCATAAAGTTTCCTGGTAGAAGCTTTGTGCGATGATAAAAGAATGTGATGGATGCAAGTAAAGCCTAGGCTGTCTAGTGAATAATGGAACTGGAGAAACCATGCAGTCAATTTTAGATCTGGAATATACAGATGAGTCATGTCTATCAAGTGACATAGTAGGTCTGGAGTTGGATCCAGGGAGGATGAAGAAGATGAGGTCTAAGAAAAGGAAACTAAATCTGATAAGACTAGTAAGAAGCAATGAGGATAACTGTGTTCTTCAACAGAGATGCTTTCTGAAGAAATCTGGGGATTGGGGGTAACTGGGAGGTAGCCATAAAGGTGGCATCCTTCTGTGATCAGGGCAAAAGACCTGATATACTTGTTCTTGAGAGGAGATGCAAAGAGGTCACAGCATGGTTAGCCTCATCGATGGAAAATCCGGTTTGCAACCTTCACACTGAGAGACCACTCATGAGGCTTTAGAGTAGATCTCCTTAACTTATCTGCAATCTCACTGGATTTCCACAGAAGGCAGGTTGTGAATAGATGAGATCACTTGTTGCCATACTCTCATAGCTTCCATACAAAAGGGATAAAATTTGATCCCCCTTTTCTGTTGATGTACCAGACCAATGACAATATTGCCCTTCTGAATTGCAATAGTTCCGGTGGGGACAGTATCGTGAAAGGCCTGCAACGCTAGGACAGCTCTTATTTACAGGACACTGATAAGTGTGTTGTCCTCTTCGGGGGACTATGTGCCTTGGACTGTCTTTCCCAAGAAGTGCCCACCCACCCCCAATCTGTCAGGCATCCACGGTCACTATGGCCTTGGCTTAAAGGAGAACAAAGGGATGACCTTTCTCGAACTTGACTGGAGTCCACCAGAGAAGATAATAAAGTTTGATCTGACTAGATAATGGTTGAAAGACAATTGACCACTGAGTTGCAATTGTCCACTGAAGAATTCTCGTATGGTAACTTGCGAACGGTACCAGAATTACTGCCGCTGACATGGATCCCAAAGCTTTGGGATCAGTCAAGTTGAAAGTGAACAACTCTGAATAATATTTTCATCCTGGAACTGAACAGAATGAACTCTGGACACAGGGAGAGAAGCTGTTTGAGTGACTGTATTGAGAAAGGCACTCCAATATCTGTGCAGGGTGAGAGGAGATTTGGCATAACTGGAGTATGTGATCTTGAATCAGATGATGCCTGGTCAAAGCGATTATAAGCCAGGTCATCCAAATATGGAAACACCCAGAATCCCTGTTGTCTCAAGTGAACTGCTACTACCACCATATACTTGGTAAACACGCTTGGGGGTGTAGTGATACCAAACAGCAGAGCTCTGAACTTGTAATTACTGGCTCTATGCCAGAAGCACAGTTATCTCCTAGACCATCTGTTGTACATTTTTGTGTGATAGTACACATCCTGAAGATCTACTGAGCACAACCAATCTCCCCTGTGCAGAAAAGGCAGAATGGACTGAACAGTGACCATCAGGAACTGTGTGTACTGAACTGATTGATTTACATTGCTGAGATCTAAAATTTGCCTCCAGTCTCCTGTTTTCTGATCTGAGGGACCTCTTTGATCACTTTTTTCTAGTGGATTGTTTACTTCTATTGCTGCTGCTTCCCTCTGGCTGGGTAGAACATTGTTTTTTTTTTTTATTACTAGAGGGGGGTGGATGGAAAAAGGGGTATTATATAACCTCTGGATGTTAGCCTCTACACTCATGAATCTTTTTGTAATCTCTTGCCAGGATTCCTGGTAAAGCAATAGACAACTCTCGACTGCCTACAGAGATGGACAGTTCGACCACCTTTCAAGAGTGCTAATAGGACCGGTCAGAGATGGCATCTCTGGTTATGCGGACTACCTCTGCCATGGGTATGGCTTCTATTAGAGTTTTCCCCTCTGCCCCCATGGGAACTGTCTCCATGTGGATCTTAAAAGGAAGCCTGGGATTTTTTTTAAACACATTTTCTCTCCGCCTTGTTGGTTCCTAGAGGACCACTGACGGGTCAATAAACATGTTCCCACAGCTGACAGGGTTCTTCCTTCCTGCTTATACCTAAAGTGTGTATTTTTTACTTTCAGGACAAATAAGGAACTTTCCTCAAAAGGAGCATTAAAGATTTAAAGGGCTCCACAAAGTCACACAAGCACATCCAGGCATATCTTCTGATAGAAATGCCTGAACCTGCCTCCCATGAGGCACATTCAGCCGAGTGGGAAATGAGCTTAATGGAGTTTGAAATGGACTGAAGGGTAGCTGACTGCGAGCCAATAGTGCTGCCTTACAGGATATGGTCCCAGTGAGGGATTTGGCAAGTTCCTTGATCAAATCCCTCTGAAGTATCATGAAATGTGCCAAGTAATTCAGAGACTTAAGGGAAAAGGTTGATGAAATATAGACATGCTTCCCAAATCTGTCCAGCATCCTAGACTCCCTGTTATGGGGTGGACAGAGGAACTTTGTTCCACTAGTTCTTTCTTCATGGTTGCTGCTACAACCATGGCATCAACTGGTTCTACCTTGCTCCAATATGTTCTACTGCTGGTGTCAGGATCCTATCTAGTCTCTTAGGAATAGGCTTGGCAGTATCACGCTCTTTCCACTCCCATCAAAAGACCAAATCAATGAGTTCAATGGCGGGCAGAACCACCCAGGAGGTAGATGGGCCAGCTCCAAAAGCCTCCAAGGAAGGGTTATCAAAGGATCAACTACCCCTTTGCCTGGGGAGTTCTAGGATGTCTCCAAATTAGACTTTATTAGGTAGTGATCTTGGAGACCCTTCTCCCTATCAAAGTTGATATCTTCTGTGACATTCTCTTGTGGAGAGTCCAAGTGCCTCATGTTACACTTTCTCTTCCAGGGAACTTCTTCAATGGGATGCTCTGGAGAAGTATCAGAAAAGATTAGTACATCCTGCTGGATGTTCTGGAGATTGGCTTGGACTGGTTGACCCAGTGGCACAGCTGATTGAGGCTTTAGATGCAGAGTCGAATGGAGATGAGTAGTCGGAACAGAAGAGAAGTCTGAACTCTTGGAAGGGAGAAAGTTCACTCTACTACACCACACACAGAATCCCTCAGAGAAAAGTTAACCAACGGATCCGATAAGGCATGCTTATGGACCACAGGCTCACTCTGCCCCGAAGGCAGACTACTCATGGAGGGATTCAGAGCCGAGCTATTTAGAGCCAAAGGTCCAAGGAGCAGACATGGCTCTGACAGCTTCTGAGTCATCTCTAAACCCCCATATCCAGCACCGATGCTGTGCGGGGCGACTCACAGATGCCACCGAAGTTGAAGACACCAGCATCTTCAGATCCGTAAGTGGAGTCCAAGATCTTCAGAGCCGATGGCTCCAAAACCAAAGCTTGGATCAGAGGAGGAGCCAAAAATGGGGGAGTTGTACTGACAAGGGTCTCTGGACCCCGATGAACTCCCATTTGAAAGTGCATCAAGATGAATTTCCTCATGATCCTGTACACACCAGCTTCTGTCAGATACTCTTGAACGATCGTACAGATGGTGCTGTACAAATATGGTCTCAAATCTCATCTGGGTGACCATCCCAAAAAAAAGAGGAAGGCAGCCGAGAAGAGACAGGAGCCCGGAAAAGTTGTTGTGATCAGATCTGAGGGAATTTCTACAACTGACATTTTGAATACAATACTTCAGCCACTTTACTAGCAGGTTCAGATACTACTAACAAAGAAGTAGTCTGATCCAGGCATCTATGCATCTATAAAAACATCATTTCCTGTCAACTTTTTTGGGGAGTTGAGCCCCAGAGATTGTCTAAGCAGGTTTAGAAGGTAGCAAACCTCATAAAATTAATTTGTTCTTTCTGTTGATCAGAACTTTTGGATTAAAGGCCTTACAAATGTTACAATCTGAGTCAAGGTGGGCTGGGCCAAAACAGTAGACGCATTTTTAATGAGCGTCTGAAAATGGAATCTTATGGCTTACAGGCCATGCAAGTTTTGCAACCAGAAAATTTCTTTGACATAATTATAAAGCAAAGTAGTGGAAAAAGCTGGTATCAACAATGGTAATAATATAAAAAGAAGTTATGTACTCACCATTAACGTTCCATCTGAGTAGTTGTACTTCATTTGTCTTCAACCTGTGGGTATTCGGATCCGGATCGGAGACGAGATGGCAGCTTCACCATGATCGGATATAAGCTCCTTCCCTTAACCATAATACCCCTCTCCTATCTCCTTCCTTCTTTCAGATAGAGTTTGCTGCACCACCAACCTAAGCCTGACCCAAATAGACCTTACCACAACAGGTTATATACAAACCTAACAAGTATGAACAGGAGAGTCACAGAGGTGCCCTCTCCCACCTACCAGTGTAATAAAACAATGATAATGTCAGGGGGAAGGAGGGAGGGAAGGTTGAAGACAAATGAAGTACAACCTCTCAGATGGAATGTTATGGTGAGTACACAACTTCTTTATCTGAAGTAGTTTACTTCATTTGCTCTTCAACCTGTGGGACAGAGTCCCCAGCTACTAAACACCTGGATGCCCCACATGGAAGGATATTCCGGAAGACAGCGGAGCCAAAGGATGCTCTCCCTCTAGATATCATGTCCAGTTTACACTGAGAAATAAAGGTATGAGATGAGGACCAAGTAGCCACAGAAAAATAATTTATGTACCTACCATAACGTTCCATGTTAGTTGTCTTCTTCTCGCCTTCTTCCTTGCTGGTTGGGTTTGGAGCCGATCCTCGGCTCAGACTCGGCAATCTTCAATAGCTCGAGAGCGGTTTACTGGCTCGAGCTACTCCATATCCCATGATGCCTGGCGCTAGCTACCCAGATCTCATTCGATAAAGCTATACCAGACATAATTAAGGAAGAATTCTGCCCTAGTAGCCCCTTGGGCCTAGCTGTGAAGCTATCTAAGCAGAAAAAGGACAACCAGAGAAGGTTCAGCCAATGAAATCTGAAAAAGGAAGCTCCTCTCGATCCACTAGGATAGGGGAATGGAGGGTGGGACGCAAGCAAGATTTTGAGAGGATGACAATTAACATGGAACGTTATGATAGGTACATAACTTCTTTATGTTAAGATGTCTATCTCACCTTCATTCAGCGTCCCTAGCACCTACTATCCTGGGTGGCTCATAGGAACAAACTCTTCAGAGCAGTGGAACCAAAGTGAGCTCTGTTTCTGGAGGCAATGTCTAGTTTATAATGAGAAATGAAGGTATGTGGGTTAGCCCACGTAGCAGCTGCACAGATAGATTCCATGGGCAACCTAGATTGGAAGGCCACCAAGGTGGCTAAGGCCTTAGTAGAGTGCCCTTTTCGTTTGATAGATAATTCTTTGTTTCTCAGCTGGTAAATGAATGTAATAATGTGAGACAGCCACTTAGATAATATTACTTTTGAGACTGGAAGGCCTTGTCTGCCTACAGCATAAGAAAGGAAAAGTTGATCCGACTTCCTGATGTCCTTTGTCCTACGCAAATAAAAACGCAGTTCTGCCTTGTTGATGTGATTAGAAAAAACACAGGAAGCTCTGTGGACTGATTTAAATTACTTTGCGAACAGACCTTGGGAAGAAAGGAAGAACTGGTCCTTAGAGAGATTCTATCGTTAAGAAAAACTAAGTACGGGGGAAGAATACATAGAGCCTGAAGTTCGAAACACATCTGGCAGAAGTAATGGCTACCAGAAAAAGAGTCTTCAGGATAAAAACTTAATGGAGCAAGATGCTGCAGGTTCAAAAGCTGGCAAGATTAGGGAAGCTAGCACCAAATTTAGATCCCACAGAGGAGCATCCCTCACTGGGGGCCTAAGCAGAGTGGTTCCCTTGAGGAAGGCTTTGCACAGCTTATGAGACATGGTGTTGTTACAAGACAACTCAAAGTGAAAATTCAAAATGGCAGTTAACTGAACCCGGATTGTAGCAGAAGCAGAACCAGAATGAAAGATTTCCACTACAAATTCCAAAATCTCGTGGGCAGGGGCTGAAAAGGGATCTATATTCTTAGCCTCTGCCCAGCAAGAAAAACATTTCCACTTGCTAGCATAAGTTTTCCTAGTTGTGGATTTGTGCGATGAGAATTTCCCGCACAGAGGAGGAAATATTAGGCAGCCTGGCTAAGGTTGGAAGTGGAGCAACCAAGCTGTGATCTGGAGTGTTTGAAGGGATCGATGCAGTCTGCCCGATTGATGAATCAGTAGAGCTGGAATAGGATTCCAGAATCCAAGGCTGCTCAAGAAGGTAATGATGCGGGAATGGGAACCATATCTGTCGAGGCCAGTAAAAGGCAATGAGGATCATTTTGCAACCCCAACGCAGGTGCAATCTGTATGAGTTTGGTTATTAGGGGAAACGGAGGGAAAGCGTAAAGAAGTCCCCGAGGCCAATCGTGGACTAGAGCATCTCTGGGGGAGTGGCCGGGAAGTGGAAAAAGGGAGAAGAAATTGCTGCAGTTCCTGTTGAAAGGTGTGGCAAACAGGTCGCAGCAAGGCTGCCCCCATTTGCGAAAGATTTGTTCCGCAATTACCTGATTCAGAGACCACTCGTGAGGCATGAGAATTGCTCTGCTGAGCCTGTCTGCGATGACGTTGAAACTCCCAGGGATGTGCGTTGCGATCAGAAAATGTTGGGAAGAGATCGCCCACTGCCAGAGTCTGAGTGCTTCTCAACATAGAGGATAGGACCTGGCTCTGCCCTGCTTGTTGATGTACCAAACCACTGACATATTGTCCGTTTGAATTGCAATGGTCCCGGGAGGGAGAGAGTCCTGAAGGGCTTGCAACGCTAAAAGCACGGCTCTCATCTCCAAGACATTTATATGCAAATGGTACTCGTGAGGCTGCCAGGTACCTTGGACTGTCCTGCCCTGATAATGCCCCCCCACCCTATCAGGGAGGCGTCTGTGTTCACTGTGGCGACTGGAGGGGATAGCACTAATGGTCTGCCCTGGGACACTGATGGGGAGACCATCCACCAAGCGAGGTGCTTCTTGCATGAATCTGTTATCATAATCTTGTGAGACATGGGAAGCTGTTGGAAGGACCACTGTGTGAACAGAAGCCACTGGAGGATTCTCATGTGAAAGCGGGCCAGGGGGACAAGAAGAATTGCCGATGCCATGGAACCCAGTGTTTAGAGGACGAACCTGACTTGAATCGTTTTGCATGTTAATAAAATCTGTACTTGCTGGCGAATTAGTGATACCCTGTCTGGAGGACGGCTCGCAAACATGTTCCTTGTATTTAGATTTGTGCCTATATAAAGTGATATGTTGACAGGGCAACAATGCAGATTTTTCGAAATTTATTGCGATACCTAGCCTGGAGCAAGTTTTGATAGTGTAGTCCCTGGCTTGCAGGAGGTGATGCCTAGTGGAAGCAGTGAGAAGCCAGTCGTCTAGATATGGAAACATCTGGAATCCCTGACGTCTCAGGTGAGCCGTAACCAGTGCCATGCATTTGGTGAACACCCTGGGGGCTGTGGTGAGACCAAAGGCCAGAGCTCTGAACTGATAATGACTGGCCCCCAGCCGGAAGCGAAGGAATCTTCTGGAACACCTGTGCATTTTGATGTGGTAGTACGCTTCCTGAAGATCTATAGAGCACATCCAATGGTCCTGACCCAGGAAGGGTAGAATGGACTGTAGCGTGACCATCTGAAACTTTGTTCTTTGTACAAACCTGTTTAGTCTGTCCAGAATGGGTCTCTAGTCCCCTGTCTTTTTTGGTACCAAAAAGAACCTTGAGTAAGTTCCGGATCCGATCTGGTCTGCTGGGACTTCCTGGATGACCCTTTTGTGTAGCAGCTTTGAAACTTCTTTGGCTGCTTGGTCCCTTAGATTGGGTGGAACATCTGGAAGGGACTTGTTTGACGGTAACGGGGGTTGAGCAAAGGGAATTCTGTAACCTCTGGATATGATCGACTGTACCCACTTGTCTTGAGTTAGATTCTGCCAGGCTTTGGGGTACAGTGAAAGTCTTCCCCCGACTGCCTCCAGAGGTGGGCCGCCGGGCAACCCTTCAGGGATGCTGAAAGGGCTTCTCAGAGAAGGATTCTCTGCTGCCCTAGTTCTGCGGACCCCCTCTGCCACGAGCGTGGCATCTGTTATTGTTCCCTCCTCTGCCCCTGGAGGGGAACTCACCACGTGTGTAAGGCAAGGCTCCCTGGGATTTGCGGAACCACATTTTTCCACTCTTCTGACCCTTGGGGTATGGTCTGGAAGGAGTGGAAAAACGGACACCCACAGCAGAGAGTCTTGCCTTCCTGTTCACACCTGGTTAGTGTGTCCTTCACCTGTGATCCAAAGACAGCAGAAACATCAAAGGGGGTACTGGTGAAAGATGCTCTAAAGGGTTCCGCAAAATTACATAGCCGCATCCATGCGTGCCTCCTAAGGGCAACACCTGTGCCTGCGGCTCTACTCGCACCATCGGCTGCATAAGAAATAAGCCTCACAGAGGAGTTAACAACTGAATTCAGAGTCACCAGCTGGGAGGCCACTTTAGCTTGAGCCCCCTCAGCTGATGGATCTTGGAGGGTATCTCCGTGCTCTTTAAGGAGATCCCTCTGAAGGCAGTTGAAATGGCACAAATAATTCAGAGACCTCATAGAGAAGGTCGCTGAAGCAAACATTCGCTTCCCATATCTGTCCATAGTCCTAGACTCCTTGTTAGGAGGATGGACAGATGAAGTTTCTGACAACTCCTTTGTAGCTGCTGCTACCACCATGTCATCAACAGGTACGCCCTTAGTTAAAAACGGTTTGTCCTGAGGTGCAGTTATAAATTTAGCAGGTCTCCTGGGGGTTGGTTCCACTGTCTGGAGCTGACCACGCCTTCCGAGCCAACACAGACGCAAGTGGGTTGAAAGGCGGAGACACCCAGGAGGAGAAGGGTCGGGAACCAAACGCATCCAGAAATACCGAGTCATCCTCGGAAGGTGCTAGGGTCTTCCAGTTCCCCCTCTGCTTAAGGATTTCAAGGATGTCTGAAAAGGAGACATCTTCAGAGGGGGATCTCGGGGACCCTTCCGAATCCACTAAGTCGGTATATGATGGGACAGACTCAGGGGAGTCAACATGCTTCCTCTTGCACTTCCTCTTATGAGGTGGCTCCTCTGAGTGATCAGGGGAGGCCTCGGAAGAGGAAGAAACACCCAAAGGGGTGCCCTGGAGCGCTGGTTCCCCACGCTTGGGGTCAGGAGGAGGGGCAGAGGCAAACATAGGCACCATAGATGGAGGAGCCGATGGGGTTGATCGGGGGACTGGATCAGGGGCCAGTACACTCCTCATGACCTCGAAGGCATCCCTGACCGGACGCAAAGACTACTCCGGTTCCGAAGAAATCGGAAACCCTCTCCGCACCGAGGGCGACTGCTCCGAAGCCAATGTAGGAGCCGAGCTCACCTGCGCCGAAGCTCAGAGGGGGAGAGCGGGGTTGGACAAGGGTCCGATGCCACTTGCCCCCTCGGAGCCGACGAGGGAGTCCCGGTGCCCAGATCCCTCCAAGGACGGGACCAGGGAAGGGATCAGAGCTGACGACGGAACCCAAGCAGAAGGTATCGGAGCAGACAGTTCCACGGCTCGAACCCAAACGAACTCCGGCTCCGAACTCAAGGGAGGTGGAATATCTGCAGAAGTGGACGGAGCAGACACCTGATGAGGGGGGCTGGACAACATTTTTGCTAGGGCCTGCTATTTCAGCAACCTGCTGACCACTCTCTCCAAATCATGATCTGAAAGTCTAGAGGACCGAGAGGAGTGAGAGGAGCTATGACTGCGCTCCGATTGGAGCAGAGGTGACCGTGGAGCTGTGTGCATCAACTCCAAGGAGGGAGACCTAGATCTCTTTTGACTCACGGACGGCTCCGAAGTTAGTGTTGGAGCCGACTGTGAGGGAGGCACATCTGTTCTGGCCGGAGCCAAGGCGGATGGTGGTGCTTCGCCCGACAACTCAGAACTAGGAGCCGAAAACTTGGCTGTCTTGGAGGATTTTGCAGGCTGAGCCTTAGCCGGTGAATCCTGTGGCTTAAGCAAACCCTGAAGGATTAACTTATTTTTGCGCTCCTGCAGGACCCTTGGGCTGCAAGCATGACAAATTGAACAAGAGTCCTGCAGGTGCACCACGCTCAGATAGTAGACACGAATTGTGACCATCTGTCAGAGACATCTTCTGACAGCATGAGTCACACTTCTTGAATCCCGACACTTTAGTATCCTTGGACATGTTAACACCAAGGTCAAACACACACACACACACACACACACACACACACACACACACACACACACACACACACACACAAAAGAAACAACAAGCTAGCAGGTATAACTAGATAACAATATAACTATACAGAATATACACACTGAAAAAAAACAAACAAGTCCAAGTATACAGACAGGAACTACTCTAAAGGAGAGAACAAATCTATCTAAAAAAAACTCTCGCTCTCTTTTTTTTTTTTTAACTAAAGAAGACAAAAAAGTTAGCCTCTAATTTAAACGGCTACCGAAAATGAGAGGGGTTGGGCTCTAAGAAAAAAAGTTTTTACCACAGGAGGGATAGGTGCTATCGAAAGAATATAGCTAGGGAAGCAGTACAACTAAAGAATATAGGTACACTAAAAAGGATTACATTTTTTTGGTAAAAAATAGAGAAATACAATAAAATTATACGAGCCAGAGCCAGTAAGACAACCTCGCAGTCTGAAGCAGCAAACGAGATCTGGGTAGCTAGCGCCATGCATCATGGGATATGGAGTAGCCTCAAGCCAGTAAACAGCTCTCGAGCTACTGAAGATGGCCAAGTCGGAGCCAAGGATCGGCTTCGAACCCAACCAGCAAGAATGAAGGCGAGATAGACAACTTAAGATCAGATATTATCCAGACACACCCTGGACCAAAAACCTGCCATGGTAGCCATGGACCGAGTAGAATGTGATTTTACTTGACCCAGAGGTGATATGCCCTTGTGATTATATACCTGAAGGATACAATGAGAGATCCATCGAGCCAAAGTTACTTTGGAGATTGGTATGAAAGAAAGGGTTTAGAGTAAGACACAAATAACTGGTCGGACTTGCGAAAGGCCTTAGTTCTGTTTAAGTAAAACCTCAGTTGTCAATGTGCGTCCAATAAGTGCAATTTATATTAATCCCTGTTCTGAAAATTTGGGAAGAACACACGTAAGTTAATCGTCTTGTTGATACTAGTCTCAGAAGCCACTTTGGGAAGAAGGGATGGATTGGTACGAAGTGACACCCTGTCCTTATGGAAAACCATACATGGAGCTTTGATAGACAACACTTGAAGTTATGAAACCCTCCTAGCTAAGGTGATTGCTACTAGGAAGGGTGTTTTCCAAGATAAAAATTTTAGGCCTACTGATGCAGTCGGCTCAAAGGGTAGAGCAACCAGAGCCTGTAAAACCAAAGTGAAGTCCCAAGGAGGGGTAGGATCCTTTACTGGGGGTCTTAAAAGAAAGGTACTTTTAATAAAGGTTTTACAAAGTCTGGAGGGTGCTGCTAAAGAAACCATGTTCTCCCCAATATGGAAGTTGAAAATGGCAGCCAGTTGCACTTTTACAGTAGAATAGCTAGCACTCTGATGGAATATATTTTATTTATTTTTATTTATTTATTTTACATTTGTTGACCGGGCTAGTCTAGCTGGATATATGTCCATTTTCAGTAGAGGCCCGGGGAGAAAAGCTCCACACATTTCAAATAAAGTTCACATCTACAGAAGTACATATTTAGAATGCAAACACATTCACCGTAAAGAAAACAGAAATTTTAAGAGGTGACAAATTTATAAAGTATATATATATATATATATATATATATATATATATATATATATATATATATATATATAAAAATAAACTACAACATATTTGACTAGACTTAGTACAATTACTAATGAAGTTACAATTAAATGTTGACAAGGAATAACTAAAAAAGTATAGTATAAATGTAGATAAGAAAGTGAAATGGAGAAGCAGTTGAGTAATACATCTAGTAGTAATATGTGTCACTTTTTTGAGAATACAGTAATAAGTAAGACTATGATGGAGAGAAAGAACAGTAGTTGTTAAGATGAAATTATTTCAGAGATGAAAAGGTAAGGTTGAATCAAGTAATAAGAGTAAGTTGGTCAGTCAGGTTTAGTACAGGGGCACATCCAACGTGTTTTCTGGAAGAGCTTAAGTTTATTTTTAAACAGAGTAATAGAGGGAAGTGTGGAAAGTTCAGAGGGAAGTAGGTTCAAGGTTTTTCCAACAGTATTAGAGAAAAAAAGAGTCTCCAGCTCTACTGTTTGATGTATTGATATATACAAGAAGTTTTTGTGAAGATCTTACGGACTTCAGGTTATAATAGGGGTGAATAAGGTTAGATAGGATGGGTGTTTTGGCAGGTTGATAAAGTATTTTATGGGCGATGGCTAGTTGATTAAATTTCAGCTGCTGCTGTAATTCAAGCCACCCTAGATGCTTTAGATTAACACAGTGGTGTGTTCTGAATGGGTTACCTGTGGCAAACATGGCTATGCTATTGTAGGAGTTTTCTAGTTTCTTAAGGTTATATTTTGAGAGATTGGTAAATATGGGCGAGGCATAAAGAAGGGTAGAGATTAGATGGGTGTGGGCAATAGTTATTCTAGTTGCAGGAGTGAGGAAGGGTTTGATCCTATAAAGAGAGCCTATTTTTTTATTAGTAGTTTTCAAAATGTTGTTGATATGGGTGTCAAAGTTAAGGTTGTTGTCTATGGTGATACCTAGAAGTTTGGTAGTAAGATTTTGGGATACGAGTGTACCACTGCTGGATGTTACAGTGAAGTTTATTGGGGGAGATTTACTGGTATAGTTGTAAAAAGAAGATTAGTTTCTTTAGGGTTTAATAGGAGACAGCATTTTGTAAACCATAGTTCTACAGAGTTAAATACGTCTTGAGAAAGGGAGTGAAGTTCTGATAGAGATGTGACTGAGCATACAAGTGTGGAGTCATCAGCGTATTGTATACATGCAGCTTGGGGAACTACTTGGTGAAGGTCATTGATGAATATAGAAAACAGAAGAGGGCCCACTACGGACCCTTGAGGGACACCAATATTAACAGGTAGATGGGTAGAAAGACCGGTGTTCCAGAGCACAGCTTGATGTCTGTTATTTAAGTAGGAAAGGAATCATTTTTTAGCTAGTGGGTCAAGAAACAGAGATTTGAGAATGTTTATGAGTATAGTGTGATTTACCATGTCAAAAGCCTTGGACAGGTCAATGAAAAGTGCAGAGGAAACCATGTTAAGGTTATGTTTTCTGTTGATAGTATCAATAAAGGAAAGAAGGGCAGTAGTTGTGTAATGGGAAGGTCTGAACCCATGTTGGGAGTTGGAAAGCAGGTTATTATGGAGAAGGTGGTCTAGCAACTGCCTGTGGATACATCTTTCCATGATCTTAGATAAAGGAGAAAGTAGGGCTATGGGACAATCGTTGGAGAGTTCAGTGGAGTCTCCCACCTTATGAAGGGGAATAATATGAGAGACTTTCCAAAGTTTGGGGATATATCCTTCAGTGATGGTTCTATTGATAAGAATGGAGATGGGGTAAGCAATAGATATGGCTGCTAACTGTAGGTATTCTGCGGCAGTTGGTCAGCAGAAGGGGTGCATGGCTTCAGTTTTTAGATAAGGGTGAAAATAAATGCTGTTGGGACAGGTTGGAAGAGAAATGGAGATGGTAGGTTATAGTTAGAATTAGATATAGTTAAGTTTTGAGGAGACAGCTGACTGGCAAGAGTTTGAATTGCTTTGGTGAAAAAGGTATTAAAGGCATTAGCAGTTTGTTTAGGATTGTCCTTGTCAGTGCCTTCAGGATTAGGTGTGATAGACTGACCAGGATGTAATAATGGATTAATACCTGACCAGAACTTTTGTGGTTTATTATGGTGGGTCTGCCGAGATTGTAGGTAATAGTTTTTTTTTTTTTTTATCGGACAGTATAGCTTTTTTTTTCATTTCCCAGTTGTTTGTAGTTTTGGAGGTCAACAGGGTTTTTAGTTAAGTGTGATTTATTCCAGTATTTATTTCTGAGATGGATTTTTTGCTTGGTTTCCTGAGTAAACCATGGAGCAGATTTAGTTCTTATCCTGATAGAGCGGGTAGGAGCATGGCGGCTGAGTATGTCTAGGAAATTAGCATTAAAGTAATCAACAGCTTCAGCTAGAGAAAGGTGTTTTAAGGGGGACCAATTACATGCTGCAAGTTCACTTAGAAATATATCCAAGTTGAAGTTTTTCTTGGTTCTAAATGCCCTAAATATGGGTTGAATGGGTGGATTGGTTTTGAACCTGATAATGTAGGTTAGTGAGTGGTCGCTTATGTCATCAGGGAGGGTTCCAGAGTCATAAGTCTGGGGTTGATTATTAATGAGTATCCAAGCTAAGGTGCTTTCTTTCTTATTAGTCTTGTTTATTCTAGTAGGGGAGGTAATAGTTTGGGTAAACTAAAATTGGGCAAATATATGCCAAGAATTCCAACACCGCCGGGATGGGAGCTGTTAAAGGGTCCAGGTCCCTTTGAGAAGCCCAGATGGAGAAACTCTTCCATTTACTATTGTTAGGCTTCCTGGCTGCTACCAGAATAGTCTTGACCGGAGAAGATAAACCGGGAGTCTTAGCTATCAAGGGAACTGGAGCTTTAAACTGTCTCCAGGTTTGAATGAGGAACCCCCGAGGGGTAAGAGATGAGATCCGGAATTGGAGATCCAGAACTGGATCCAAGATTAAAGAAGAAACTAGTAGACAAGACCAGAGGAAAGGAAACCATACCTGGCGAGGCCAAAACGGGGCAATGAGATTCACTGTGCACCCCAGCCTGTGAGCCTTCTGGAGGAATTTCGAAATAAGAGGTAATGGAGGGCAAAGCATAGAGACGATCGGGAGGCCAAGCATGGACTACAATGTCTCTGGGGGACTCCCCCTGCAGGGGGTTCAGAGCGAAGAACTCGCTGCACTTCGTGTTGGAAGTAGATGCGAAGAGATCGCAGCAAGGCCAACCCCACATAAGGAAGATCTGGCTCCACTACTGAAGGATTCAGAGACCACTCAATAAGGCATCAGAATAGTCCTGTTCAATTTGTCCGCCAGTATTTTGGACCATCCTGAAATGTGTGCTGTTACCAGAAACTGGCTGGTGGAAATCGCCCATTCCCAAACTCTCATGGCCTTGCGACAAATGCGGTAAGATCTGGTCCATCCCTGTTTGTTGATGTACAAGACCACTGACATGTTGTCTGACTGAATTGCAACAGTCCCCAGAGGGAGAAAGGCACGAAGGGCCTGCAACGCCTAAAGAACCGCCCTCATCTCCACAACACTGATATGCAACCTGGTCTAGTTCGAGGACCACGTGCCTTGGACTACCCTTCCTGAGCAATACCTCCCACACTAGTCGAGAGGCATCCGTGGTAACTGTGGCTTGGGGAGGGACTGCAACAAATGGGCGTCCCTCGGCCAGTTCCGAGGAAAGCATCCACCAGAGGAGGGACTCCCTGCCAGCCCTGCTGAGGAGTACTGGATGTGTCAATGGTAGATCTAACCATGACCACTGGACTGCTAATGTCCTCTGTAGTATCCGCATACGTAGACAAAGAAGAAGAGTAATGGCGGCTGCCATGGAACCAAGAGCTCATAGTACCGTCTCTGCTGAGGGGAGGTGTGACTCAGTGATCAAGGACACAAGGAGTTGTAAGCTCCGAATTCTTTCCGGGGTTAGAAAAACCTTCATTTGTGAAGTGTATATCATTGTTCCAATGTACTCTAGAACCTGGAATGGGTTCAGAAAAGACTTGGCTGTGTTGATAGTGACTCCCAGACGACCTGACAGTTTCAAAAAGTAGTCTCTGGCTTAACAAAGTAGACGCTTGGTGGGAGCAACAAGGAGCCAATCGTACAGGTATGGAAAGACCTGTATTCCCTGAAGCCTCAGGTGAGGCTCTGCAACTGCCATGACCTTGGTGAACACCCTGGGGGGGCTGTGGTGAGACCGAAGGGTAGGGCTCAAAACTGATGATTGGCCCCTAGCTGGAAGCGGAGGAACCTCCTGGAGTGCCTGTGAATCTTTATATAGTAGAACGCATCTTGGAGATCTATCGAGCATATCCAGTCATTCTCCTGCAGGTAAGGCAGGATGGAATTGCAATGTGACCATCTGGAACTTCTCTTTGGCAACTGTCAGGTTGAGGGTGGAAATATCCAGAAGAGGTCTAAGGTCCCCAGTCATTTTTGGCATCAAAAAGAACCTGGAATAGATGCCCGATCCGGACTGATCTTGGGGGACAGGTTGCATAAATCGATTCTTTAGCAGCTTGTTTATTTTGGGCGCTGCTACCTCCCTTTTGCATGGGTGGTACATCTGGGAGGTGTTTTGGGGGAAGAGGAGATACAACAAAGATGGAAGAGCCACTGGATATGATCTGAAGCACCCAACGGTCTGATGACACAGGCTCCTATGCCATTAGGTGCAACAAAAGATGTCCCCCCAACTGCTTCCAGAGCAGTCGAGCAACCCCTCAGGGCTGCTGCACGGGCCTGTCTGAGAAAGGTTCTCAACACCCCACATTCCTCGGACCCCCTCTGCCTCTGGGCGGACATCTATCAAAACCTCCTCTGCCGGAAGAGGAGTCTTGAGTGCCCTGGGAATACTGAGACTTCCCGAACCACATCATCTTTTTGCCCTCGGTGATTCCTAGAGAAGGATCTCAGAGGGGTAGAGAAGTAGATCCCAATGGCAGACAGTGTCTTCCCGTCCTTTTTACTCTGGACCAACATCTCGCAAACATCCTTCCTGAACAAGAAAGAACCATCATAAGGGGCATTTGCAAATGCTGCCTTAAAGGGTTCCATGAATTGACACAACCAGAGTCAAGCATGTCACCTCACAGCATTGCCAGATATGGCTGCCCTTGCTGCTCCTTCGGTGGCATGCGAAAGGAGGAGCATGGACATGTTAGATACCACTTTTAGAGTGGCCATCCACATGGAGAATATGAGCTTATCCTCCAGTGATAAAGACTCCAGGGATGACTCTGCTAGCTCTTTGACAAGTTTGTGCTGCAGTCGGGTGATGTGTACCAAATAATTCAGCGTCCTTATGGAAAAGGTGGCAGAAGCATACACCCACTTCCCTAGATGAGCCATCGCCCTTGACTCTCTTTTTTTGTGCTAGCTCTTTCTTGGTGGTGGCTACTACCATCACAGCATATACAGGGGAACCTTTGTTCCAACTAGGCCTATCCAAAGGGGGACTTAGGATTTTGTCTGGGATTCACAGTGTCCAGTTTTTTCCATGTCCGGGTGGTGATAGGGTCCAACAAGGGATTCGCAGGGGGGACACCTAGAAGTAGGTGGGCCCGTACCAAAGGCACGTTAGGCACAGGTTGTCCCTGAGTGGACAAAATGGCCGAATTCGCTTCCAGAACCGATGGAGTCGGGGTAGAATCCGAAGGAAATAGCCAGGGGCCTCGACCCACTGGAGAGAACCCTTTCCACCACATTGAATGCAAAAGGAGAGCGAGCCTCCTGAGACACCAGTAAGGAAGCAGCTCACCTCGGATCTGACGGGGAAATCAGAACCACGCTAGAAGGTGCTGAGATGCCGAGGGGAGGGCCATGACCAGACACAGTCAGAGCCGATGGAAGCCCCACCTCGGATCTGATGCCCAGACTACAGTTCTGAGAACTGCTCGGGTCCAAACTAGTCGGATCCAACGTGCTCAAGGTAATGGCCGGCATCGAGGTACAAGGTACCATCAGCGCTGACCCCCGCCCCGACTCCAAGACCTGTCGGATCCAAAAACTCTGACACCAGGGGTAGGATCGGAGAAAGAGTTATATGAGTGAAAAAGGGAAGTGAGCTCCCTGTTCCAGAGGGAGAGGGGGCTGGGCAAGACTCCCATCTGGATCTGGGTGCGAATGAATCTTTGCATCATTTTGTCCATCTCTGCTTCACTTAAGCTTCTGGTGGAGCGTGATGATGAGGCCACTGACGCCGACCTGGAATTTCGGTGCACATAAGCCCTAGAAGAAGGTCTAGGTTCCTCCAGCTCCGGTGAAAATCTAGGTGACAGGAGCCAAGGAGTGCTAGGCCTAGTAATAGTCTATAATTTTTGAGGAGGACCCGATGGGTCCGGGGATCTCTTCCTCGCCTTGTCCCTGTCCTGTTTAGAAAGGTCACCTTCCACAGCCCTGTCAGGAGGGTGAGTCCTCGCCTGGGAGGAGGATGAAGGGGGAGCAGAGACAGTAACAGCCACCCCCGAAGCACAAAGTAGCCCCTTCATAATAAGTTTGGCCTTGCAGTCTTCAAGGCTCTAGAATTAAATCCCGCACAAATCAGGCAATCACTAGACAGATGAGAGGCCCCTAAGCACACGTGTGGTCATTGGCTGGGGACAGCTTGTGACCACAATCTGTGCACTTCCTAAAAATAGGTTTAGCCTGCTCAGCCATGCTAGAAAAGAGAAATGAAAGGTCTTTACCAGACCCAACCACACACACACACACACACACACACACACACACACACACAGTGACTAACGAGGAAGGGGAGAAAGGTAACTACTATACTAACCAACTCTCTCTCTCTCTTTTTTTTTTTTTGCTATGAAACGTGACGCACAATGAAGTAGGGGAGGAAAGAAGGGAAAACCTGAACTAACTCTATTAGAACACATACACTTACCAAAAAAATTACTTTAGAGACCCTCACCATGCCTGGAGCTCCAAGACCACGATGCTAGGCTAAGCTGTGGCAAACAAGATCTGTGGGAAGACAGGAGATGAAGGGGTATTAAGGATAAGGGGAGGTGCTTGGAGCTCGGATCAGATGCTGGTGAAGCTGCCATCTTGGAGCCGATCTAAATACCACAGGTTGAAGAGCAAATGAAGTAAACTATTTCAGATATACTATTAAGCATCAAAGAAATATCAACACTGGTATTTAAAGGATATGTGAAAAACAAGTATATAGGAGTTTTCTACTCAGAAAAATAGGTAGAAATATAAAGATAATAAATATATAACAGGAAGCTACAGCAAGAAAGATTACAGAAAAAAATTAACTTTCACTCACTGAAAATAATATTCTCGCTCGAGGGTAAGCAGTGACTACATCCAAGTGCTTAGGTGGCAAACGAAATCTGAGGTATGTTAGGTGATTAGGGCATTACTGGTAAAGGGAGGAGCTTAAGAGCTTGCATTCCACAAGCTACAATAAGCAGAGGGGTCGGATCTAAACCCAACAGTTGAGGAATAATGAAATGACAATCAGATTTCTAGTAATTAAAAGAGACAGACAATTGAAGAGCAATGAGTACACATGCCAGGGAACTTCCCTACCAGAAAACATAGTTGGTTAAAATAAAAACATACTACTTAAAGGCCCACTGAAAGATTCTTAAAGCTTACAGAAACAGTAAGAAGGAGCACATCTCCCCTGCCTAATAAGAACCAGACAACAGCTAACCTGAGTGAACTGCTACTGTCCACAAACTATGCAGTCTTTAAAGTAAAATATCAGAACTGCAGCTTGCATCTCAAAAGGTTAATATGAAGAAAACATTTCTGAGGTGACCAGGTTTCCCCAAAAAGCAGATATATCCATGCTGACTCATATACAAGTAAGAGTCAGCAACCTGAATTGACTTTCAGCTTGTAGATGAGTAGGCTCCGATGACAAATCATCTTCTTTCGGCTGTTCCCATTAGGGGTCGCCACAGCGCTTCATCTGTTTCCATTTCTTCCTGTCCTCTGCATCTTGCTCTGTAACGCCAGCTACCTGCATATCCTCTCTCACTACATCCATAAACCTTATCTTAGGCCTTCCTCTTTTCCTGTTACCTGGTAGCTTCATCCTTAGCATCTTTTTCCCAATATACTCCGCATCCCTTCTCAGCACATGTCCAAACCAACGTAATCTTGCTTCTCTGGCTTCGTCTCCAAACCTTCCAACCTGGGCTGACCCTCTAATATACTTATTCCTAATCCTGTCCACCCTCGTCACACCCAGTGCAAATCTTAACATCTTTAACTCTGCCACATCCAGCTCAAACTCCTGCCTTTTTGTCAATGCCACTATCTCCGACCCATATAACATAGCTGGTCTCACTATACTCTTGTAGACCTTCCCTTTCACTCTTACAGGTACTCGTCTGTCACAGATCACTCCGGACACTCTTCTCCACCCACTCCATCTTGCCTGTACTCTCTTCTTCACCTCTCTTCCACACTCACCGTTACTCTGAACTACTGACCCCAAGTATTTAAACTCATCCACCTTCACCACCTCTACTCCTTGCATCCTCACCATTCCTCTATCCTCCGTCTCATTCACACACATATATTCTGTATTAGTCCTGCTGACCTTCATTCCTCTTCTCTCTAGAGCATATCTCCATCTCTCCAGGGTCTCCTCCACCTGTTCCCTATTCTCACTACAGGTCACAATGTCATCTGCAAACATCATAGTCCACAGGGACTCCTGGCTGATTTCGTCTGTCAACCTGTCCATCACCATTGCAAATTAGAAAGGGCTCAGAGCTGATCCTTGATGTAACCCCACCTCCACCTTAAACGCATCCATCACTCCCACAACAGACCTCACCGCTGTCACACTACCCTAAGTACATATCCTGTACCACTCTTACATACTTCTCTGACACTCCTGACTTCCTCATACAATACCACAACTCCTCTCTAGGCACCCTGTCATATGCTTTCTCCAAGTCTACAAAAACACAATGCAACTCCTCCTGACATTCTCTGTACTTCTCCATCAACACTAAGAGCAAACATCGCATCTGTAGTGCTCTTTCCCGGCATGAAACCATACTGCTGTTCACTAATCATCACATCCCTTCATAACCTAGCTTCCACTACTCTTTCCCATAACTTCATGCTGTGACTGATCAATTTAATCCCTCTGTAGTTACTACAGCTCTGCACATCACCCTTATTCTTAAAAATCAGTACCAAAACACTTTCTCCATTCCTCAGGCAGCCTCTCACTTTCCAAGATTTCATTAAACAATCTGGTTAAAAACTCCACTGCCATTTCACCTAAACACCTCCATGCTTCCACAGGTATGTCATCTGGGCCAACAGCCTTTCCATTCTTCATTCTCTTCATAGCTATCCTTACTTCCTCCTTGCTAATCCATTGTACTTCATGATTCACTATCCCTACATCATCCAACCTTCTCTCCCTCTCATTCTCTTCATTCATCAACCCTTCAAAGTACTCTTTCCATCTCAACGCACTCTCCTCGCTTGTGAATATGTTTCTCGCATTATCCTTTATCACCTTTACCTGCTGCACATCTTTCTTAGCTCGGTCCCTCTGTCTAGCCATACGGTACAGGTCCTTTTCTCCCTCCTCAGTGTCCAACCTTTCATACAACTCTTCATATGCCTTATCCTTAGCCTTCGCCACCTCTCTCTTTGCCATGCACCTCATCTCCTTATACTCCTGTCGACTTTCTTCATCTCTGACAATCCCACTTCTTCTTTGCCAACCTCTTTGCATGTATACTCTTCTGTACTTCCTCATTCCACCACCATGTCTTCTTGTCGTCCTTCCTCTGTCCCGATGTGACACCAAGCACCTTTCTAGCCATCTCCCTTACTAGCTTCTGCTGTAGTTACCCAGCTATTTGGTAACTCTTCAATGCCACCCAGTGCCTGTCTTAACTCATCCCTGAACTCCACCTCACAATTACCCTTTTTCAATTTCCACCACTTGATCCTTGGTGCTGCCCTCAAAGTCCTCCTCCTCTTCTTGATCACTAGCGTCATCCTACAAACCACCATCCTATGCTGCCTAACTACACTTTCTCCGGCCACCACTTTACAGTCTCCAATCTCCTTCAAACTGGCCCTCCTACATAAAATATAATCCGTCTGTGTGCATCTTCCTCCACTCTTGTACGTCACCCTATGCTCTTCCCTCTTGTTAAAATACGTATTCACCACAGCCATAATCATCCTTTTCACAAAATCCACTACCATCTGACCTTCTGCATTCCTTTAACACCATACCTACCCATCACTTCCTCATCCTCACTGTTCCCTTCACCAACATGCCCATTTAAATCTGCTCCAATCACCACTCTCTCACCCTTGGGTACAGTCATCACCACTTCATCCAATTCACTCCAAAATTTTTCCTTCTCATCCATTGCACACCCAACTTGTGGAGCATATGCACTAACAACATTAATCATTACACCATCAATTTCCAGCTTCATAAACATCACTCTATCCGACACCCTTTTCACCTCCAAAACACACTTCGCATACTGTTCCTTCAGAATAACTCCTACGCCATTTCTCCTCCCATCCACACCATGATAAAACAATCTGAACCCACCTCCGATACACCTAGCCTTACTCCCCTTCCATCTGGTCTCTTGCACACACAATATACCAGCCTTCCTTCTGTCCATCATATCAGCTAGCTCTCTCCCTATACCAGTCATACTGCCAACATTCAAAGTTCCGACCCTCACTACCACAGTCCTAGCCTTTCTCCTCTCTTCCTGACTTCGGCCATGCCTTCCACCTCTTCTCCTCCTTCGGCCAACAGTAGCCCAATTTCCGCCAGCACCCTGTTGGCTAACAGTACTGGTGGCGGTCGTTGTTAACCCTGGCCTCGACCAATCCAGTATGGAAATGTTAACTGGTGACTGCATGAAAAGATTTGGCGAAGTTTTATGCCAGACGCCCTTCCTGACACAACCCTCCCCATTTATCCGGGCTTGGGACCGGCACAAAAATACACTGACTTGTGCATCCCCAGTGGCTGAGTAGGCTCCGATCACAAATGTACATGCAAATAAGCCCTGGACATTTTGATTGGGAAGGACAGTGGGTTAAAATTCTGAGACCACTAGACCCAAATACTCAAATGACGTACTTTTTATGAAGTGTAGCATGTGTTTGCATGAAAGCTAAAGCTGCAGAAAACCTCCAGCTTTGAGACAAGTTTTTACAGGCAAAGAGTGAGATGATTGACTGGAAAACACCATCCACTGCAATAAAAACAACCGGTCATGGACGAAGAAAGTCTAACAAAGGGCAGTGTTCAGACAGCAACTATTAAAGGTTACAGTCTGGACCAGAAAAAGATTATACTTTCTGAGGTTCACCATGATCCCCCCAAAAAGAAGCTATTTGGGCAAAGACGCACTTCTATCCACCAGACCAATTAATGATGATGAAAGTGAGGAATCAGTCCAAACATAGGTAGACCTTGGCTCCCTCAAGTCTTTGGTTAGCTGCTACTATGGCCATTCACTTAAGAGAACATTCTTGTGCGGCAGGCATGAAACCAAAGGATAAAGTCCTCAGTTTGTAATGAATGGCTTCATACGTGAAACTGCAAATGCCTCCTGGAATCATTAGTCTTTCTGATAGGAAGGACAACAACTTCAAGGTTAAAACAATACATCCAATCTCCTTACACTACACAAAGACAGGCTGCACCATGGCTCCACAAAACACGCCTTCTTGGGACAAAGTATTTGGACCACAGAAGTACATTAAGATTACCTTCAGAAATAATCAGGAAAAATATCACAAGTATCTTCCTGTTTGATGAGACCTATTAGGTAACATTTATTTTTAAACATGCTTGCCATCCCTTTTCCTGCCAGTTCTTTTTAATTTTGTATTTTATTTATTTTACATTTGATGACCGGGATAGTCCGACTGGATACATGTCCATTTTCAGCGGAGGCCCGTAGAGAAAAGCTCCATAGATGGCTTCATATACAATCATTACAATGTGCATCCATATCAAGAAGTCTTCATAACATTATACATATAGAACACATTTTATAGTCAAGTTGAATTTTTACAAATGTAACACATTTTATAGTCCAGTTAGATTAATACAGTCTAACCGTCTTCTAAACTAGCTTAACAAAGATAACTGAGTACCACTTATAGACACAGAACTAGTAAACCAGTATGCATCATGATTTAGTCAGGCTTGAAGCAGGGACATATCCATTCAGACTTGAAGTGCTCCTTGAGAGCTTTCTTAAACTGAGATAAGGTGGCATGTAGGGTAATGTTAGCAGGAAGGGAATTCCAAATTTTGACAGCAGAGTTGGCGAACAGGGAGTCAATGGAAACAAGACATCTGGCAGGAGTGTGCAGTGGGGTAGGGAAGGGCAAAAAAAAAGGGAAGTGTGTACTCTGTATATGACTTCCTTGACACACACTTCCTTGTTTACATTCCTCCAATCACTCAAGTATAGAAAAAGTGATAGTCACTCTGGAACAGCTGGGCAATGTCTCTGAACTGTTGAAACAGACTGACAAGAGACCTTCTACGAAACCTAGAGATGTCATAGCATTTTAGGCCCTTTCTTCTCCAGGAAGTCAGACTTTGCATCAATTACTGTCAATTGCACAAACTACACCAGACATTGGTTTCTCTGAATTCACTTGAGAGCATGAAATGAAGGCTTCAATTAATATCATTACTGGAAGGGGATTTGAAATGTTTCTCCATATTTTCTAGATGCTGCTGAAACCCTCTGCCAAATAAAACAGGGAGTAAAGTGGCATCATTTGTGTCCTCAGTGAAACCAGTTTGATGCAACAAAGTATAGCATGTAAAAGCAATGCCAGAGCCTCTTGCCCAGGTAGCTCCCTTTGTCAGAACAACACAGATGAGACAGATATTAGAACAGACTGACATTTGAGTCTTTCACCTTTTCTCACTAACCAACTAAGTGACCTTTGCACTGACTGCTGAATTTCATTGACCAAATCTTTTTGGAAATATTCCATCTTTTGAGACACTTCAGTGATTGCAACAACACAATGTGGTAGTCATGAAGTGCTACACAAACCTATCTACCAAATACAACTCTTGTTAGAGAGAGGAAAACTTAGCTCTGAGGAGTTGAAGCCAATCACGGTTTCCAATTTGTCTCTGCCTGATCACAAATACTTTGGGTGGACTAGAAGACAATGTTTATCCAATGCAAGTTCAAACAAACAAACTTGATAGCATTAAGTTTGTATGCATGCTTGTATAGTTTGCCCAGTATAGTAAGCCCAGGAAGGGGGGTACAACCGAGGATGACTACCTGTGAAATTTACAGGCCTTGTTGCTGTCAGTTTTGACAAGGAATGAGGTCCTTTGACCAGCCAAGCCAAATACTGACTCAATCAAGCATTTTCCAAATGTTGAGCCTTCAGGTAGGGAAGTAAAGTTACTCTACTTTTTTCCCTCATTCAAACCCCTAACTGGCAACTTAAAGGAGAGTCCATATGTTTTATTTCTGCAGGAGCCTTTCTTGGGCAATTAAAGGGATACTACAGTAGACAGGAAATGCTTAACACACACAGACCACATGATTCTGCTACTATTCATGTGAAAGTTCTCATTTGGATTTGAATGCCCCAAAATCAGTAGTAGCAGGCACTGGCTGGTATCATCAATGACTTCAATGTCAGATAAGAAACTGGATCAAGGACATCAAATCTTATGAACCTTAAAGACTAAGCAGCTAATCACTAAACACCCAGGAATAGCACCACAAGAAAGCCATCACAGTAACTGTTGTTGTGTCTTTCGGCTTTTTCCCGGTTAGGGGTCGCCACAGCGGAACTCCGGTCCGCTAATGAATGGAAGTAGATTTTTACTTGCCGAGTTGCCAGCCCTGACGCACAACCTTCAACGAAGGCACGCCCATTCACGCATGTCTCCACACAGAAGACGCTCTAGCTGAGAATCGAACAGGAGAACATCATACTGTGAGGCGACAACGCTACCTCAGTACCACCACCGCAGTAAAACCATCACAGTAACTAGCACAGAGAAACATGCTGACAAAATTAACATCAGAAAACTACCAACATTAGATAAAATGGAAACAGCCACAAAGACAGATTTAGTGATGCAGGGGGCAAAGGCACAGGTACCGATATCCTAACTGCCGCACCAACTAAAAAGTCACTAAAAGTAACCTGTAATATTAAGATCATGGCATATGCTTCTTAAGACTTGACTGTATTCATAAAAAAATCACAATCAAGAGCATATAATCAAATAAAAGGCCCTATTATTCTTTGATTTACTACAGAACTACGTTCATACCTGTTCAAAACAGACAGCTGGGCAAAGTACAGTTTTGTACCTACCATAAATATAGATGTTCGAGGATCCACATTGCTGCAGTCCTAACACTTGGGTAGTCCGCTGTCCCAGTCGGCCCGAATACCAAAGTATATGGCTGACGTCGGTCAAGGCACATTAATCTGACGTCAGGACGTCAGGGTACAAATGCGCATGACCGACGTCATATCCTCAGTCTTTTCTTGCCCCAGATGTCAGAAGACCCTAAAAAGTTAAGGCCCAAAACCAAAAAACACCAAACACTCCTGCACCAAATGTATATATACAATATATACAAATTTACAAAAGTATAACCCCACCCACACAACCACCCCTAAACACAGAGGGGAAGGAGGGAGGGTAAATTGGACTGCAGCAATGTGGATCCTCGAACATCTACATTTATGGTAGGTACAAAACTGTACTATGTTCTTCATTCCACATTGCTGCAGTCCTAAAACTTGGGTAGAATCCCAAAGCAGAGGTAAGGGAGGCTGGCAAATCATAAAGAAGCAGGAGCTGACAACATGCCCTGCAAAATAGCCGTGGCAAAACCAGCCCTAGATTTAGAGTAAAGAGGAAGGTGGTAATGCTTAGAGAAAGTATGCACTGAACTCCAAGTAGCTGCCTCCAAAATATCCTTAGTTGCCACCCCCCTTAGAAATGCTGTTGAAGTGGCAGTAGCCCTAGTGGAATGAGGCCTAATCCCAGCTGGAATCTCCTTGCCATGATGGGAATAACAAAATGCAATGCAAAACCCAATCCACTTAGAAATAGTTTGTTCTGACACAGGCTTGCCCTGAGAACTCAAAGCAAAAGAAACAAACAACTGCTGAGACTGCCTAAAATCCTTAGTCCTGCTTAAATAATAACGCAACTGCCTGTGTACATCTAAAGTGTGCAAAATCTTTTCCCCCTTATTTTGGGGATCTGCATAAAAAGTAGGCAAATGAATAGTTTGGTTTAAAGCCACACTAGAAACCACCTTAGGCATAAAGGAAGGATTAGTACGTAATGATACCCTATCCTTATGGAAAATCAAAAAAGGCTCAACCGCCATAAGGGCCTGCAATTCAGATACCCTTCTTGCAGAAGTAATGGCCAACAAAAAAGCAGTCTTCCCTGACAAGTATTTCAATTCAGTAGTAGCCGCAGGCTCAAAAGGTTGTAGAGTAAGTTTCTCCAATACAAAATTGAGATCCCAAGCAGGAGTAGGAGCTCTACGTGGGGGTCTTATATTCCTTGCCCCTCTAAGAAATTGCTTGAACAAAGGATGAGAAAACAATGGTGGGTCACAATCATAGTGAGCTGAAATTGCTGCAGCATGAATCTTTATGGAAGAGAAAGACAAACCTCTGTCCAATAACTCAGTAGGATATTGAAGAGCTACACTCAAATTAGGCTCAGAAACCTTCAAATTCTTTGCTGCACTCCAAAATAAAAATCTCTTCCATTTTTCTGCGTACACTTTCCTTGTACTAGGTCTTCTGGCTTCCATAATCACATTCAAAACTTGTTGAGGAAGTTGAGACCTGCTATGTTTCAAAACAGAATATGCCAAGCCGTTAGATGAAGAGAGTGAAGCTTGACATTGAGTAGATGACCGTCCCTCTGAGACAACAGGTGTGGAATCAAAGGTAAAGGCCATGGAGGCTTCCTTACCAGAGTCCTCAGTAATGGGTACCAGTGTTGCCGAGGCCAATCTGGAGCTATTAAAATCATCCTTGGCTTGTCTTGTCTGACCTTTAGGAGTACCTTTGGAAGAAGAGGCAGAGGTGGAAAGGCATACACATGAAGATTTTTCCAACTGAAAGAAAGAGCATCCACCTTCCAAGCTGTGTGATGAAACCTTTTCGTGCAAAACTTTGGCAGCTGGTGGTTTAGTGGAGAAGCGAACAGATCTATGTCTGGAGTTCCCCATGACACTGTCAATTTCCGAAATACATGAAGATCCAGTTTCCACTCGTGGGGATCCATGATTTGCCTGCTTAACACATCTGCTAAGGAGTTCTGTGCTCCCGGCAGAAACCTTGCCTGAAGATTTAGTTGCAAGCTGAGCGCAGTCTCCCATAAAATCATTGCTTGCCTGCATAAAGGGTAAGAATGTGTTCCCCCTTGTTTGTTGATGTACCACATGACAGTTGTGTTGTCTGTTAGAATCAACACCTGCCCTGGAAGAAGTAACTCCTTGAAAGCCATTAATGCAAACTGGACTGCTAACATCTCCTTCATGTTGATATGTAGATGCTGTAAGTCTGGCAGGCCACTTGTCTTGTACCCACTTTCCATTCAGATGAGCTCCCCAAGCTATGTCTGAGGCATCTGTCGTTAGAATCTGACTCGCCTCTGGCTGGGTCACAGAGAGTCCCTTGTTTAGGTGACATTCCTGAGCCCACCACAAAAATTCCTTTTGAATGCAAGGTATTATTTGAATGACAGTGTCCAAATCCTGGCAGTGCTGTGTCCATACATTTTTGAGATACCATTGCAGCTTCCTCATATGCAGTTTGGCATTGGGAAGCACCAGAATACAAGATGCCATGAACCCTAAGGCTTGAAGGACTGTCCTTGCAGTCAGCCCGGACTGAAGAGATAGTTGATGGAAGTAAAGGGAAAGATTCTTTTGTTTGTCCGGGGTTAAGAAGGCCATCTGGGTTGCTGTATTCAGTCTCACACCCAGAAAGCACATGTCTTGAGAGGGTACTAGACTGGACTTTATTTCGTTCACAGAATACCCCAGGCATCTTAGCACTGCTATCACATATTCCAAATGCTGTAAAAGGTCTTCCTTTTCTTGAGCCAGAATCAGGCAGTCGTCCAAGTAAGGATAGATTTGTATTCCTTGTAGCCTGAAGTAAGCTATCACTGGAGCCAGAACCTTTGTGAATACTCTGGGCGCAGTAGATAAGCCAAAGGGCAATGCAGAGAACTGATAATGGGAATTCCCAGCTCGAAAACGCAGATACTTCCTGCAACTTAGTCTGATAGGTACATGAAGGTAAGCCTCCTTGAGATCTAAAGTTACCATCCAGTGATCTTTGCCCAGAAGAGGTAAAAGCTGTTGTAACGTCAACATTTTGAACTTGGGAATGTCCAGATAAGTGTTGAGGATAGATAAATCCAAAATTGGTCTCCACGTGTTCCCCTTCTTTGGTACTAGGAACAGGCGAGAATAAAATCCTAGGCCTCTTTCTGGCACAGGAACCGGCTGAATGGCCCCTATTTGGAGTAACAGAGAAATTTGCTTGTGAGCCTCTTTTCTTTGTAGCGGAGGAATGTCTGGCATGCCTTTGAAAGGAGGCAAGGTATGGAAATAAAACCTGTAACCGTGGTGAATGATATCCAATACCCATTTGTCTTGGGTAATTAAACTCCAATTTTCTCTGAAAAGTGCCAGCCTTCCTCCCAAAGGTGCTGCCAGACGAGAAAGCACTGGCAGCTGAAAAGGCAGGTCATTGGGTCTGTTTACGAAAGGACTGGCCCCTGCCCTCACCAGAAGACTGAGCAGGTGAACTCCCTGTTCTAGGCCTAAAAGAACCTTGAGCTCTGCCCCTACCACGTCTAGACCTACCCCTAGACTGGGAATCATAAGCAGGATATGTCCACCCCTTAGTAGGCCAATTTCTACTAAACTTCGGAGGCTGAACCTGCAAAAAATCTTTAACAGTCTGCATAGACTTAGCCTTGTCCTCCATTTTCTTTAAAACTGCTTCCACAGGCGAACCAAACAACACGTCAGACTGTAATGGAGCATCCAAAATCCTTGTCTTAACATGCTCAGCTAAATTCTGATCCCTCAGCCAGGCGTGCCTACGAAGAACAGAACCAGTGGCAGCCACCCTCGAAGAGGCCTGCACAGCATCAAAACCGCATTGCAAGGAATGCTTACCCACCTGTTCAGACACATGAACTAAATCCTGCAACTCTTTACACTCAATACCTTCCGCCAGAGCATCTACCTTAGACTTCAATTGTGAAAGGAGATAATTTTGATATTTTAACATGTGGAACTGGCAATTCAAAGCCCTCATGGCTAAAGTGGAAGAAGTATACACCTTCTTTCCCCATCTATCCAAAGCCCTCGCCTCTTTATCAGGAGGAACAGGATTTTTAACAACAGAAGCCTTAACACCTTTAGGCCCCTGAGAAACAGCTTCTGGGTCTGCCCTAGGACTCTTAAAAAGATACTTATGAGCTTCAGGCACCCTATAATACCTGTCTGGTTTAACTGGGGCAGGAGGCAAAGAATCAGGGTTCAGGGAAGCCTCTGCAAAAACATCTTCCACCACATCCAGAACAGGAGGTATAGCTAAAGGCCTATGCTGGGGTAAAAACAAAAACTCCCTAAGCCTCTTCCTGGAATTAGAGAAATCTTGACCTTCCCATTTAAAATGCTCCCTCATGGAATGAAGAGTCTCTAAAAAAGAAAAATCCTCAGGAGGAGAAGCCGAAGGAGTAGAATCATCCACATCAGAATCAGAATAAGGAGGATACTCCTGCAAGTCTTCAGCCGAAGACTCAGAAGCCTCCGAACACTGCTCAAAACTCTCAAACTCAGGTTCCACCCTAGACCTCTTATCAGTAGGGGGCATAGAACCTCTAATCATAGTAATCAAATCTTCTGCCATTTTAAGCATATGTTTCTTAGGCAAAGATCCGGAAGAACTAGGAGAGACCCCCACTGAAGCTAAACCTGGCCTGCCTCTCAAAGAAGCCTTGGAAACAGAAGGGGAGGGCCTAACCACCTTAGGAAGGGAGGGGAGAACAGCCACCTGAGAAGCCCCTTCAGCCTGGCCTACCTCCTGAGAGGACACATCCTGTAACAGTAAAGTCTCTCCCTGAGACTCCAAAGAAACTTCAGGCAGAACCACCGGCTCCACTGAGCCTTCTAAAGAACCGACGTCCGGGACTGACGGTTCTTCCAACCTAGGCTTTGCTGCTTTGTCCTTGCGCTTTTTGGACGAAGCGGGCGTCGGAGTATCCGACGGCATTTTATAATTACAACGCTTCCCAAAACTAACCTGGCACAGTCTAATCTTCTCTTTATAGTGCGTTTGTTAAATCTAGCACAAGAGCGACATCCAACAACGTCGTGCTCAGGCCCTAAACAAGGAATACACAAGGTATGGTAATCCCTATGAGGTATCTGTTTCCCACAAGAAATACAGTTATTCACTTTTTCTGACATCCGGTTAAATACTGAGGCAAGAAAAACAAAATATTCCCAACGGGTACTTAGCCAACTTTGATTCGGTCTGAAACTCCGACTTCAGAAAATTTCAGAACGCCAACCTGCACTCGCAAAACTGCTTCTGCATCGGACCATGCGGCAAAAAAGACTGAGGATATGACGTCGGTCATGCGCATTTGTACCCTGACGTCAGATTAATGCGCCTTGACCGACGTCAGCCATATACTTTGGTATTCGGGCCGACTGGGACAGCGGACTACCCAAGTGTTAGGACTGCAGCAATGTGGAATGAAGAACATCAGCACATTCTGCCAGACAAAGTACACTTGGCAAACGGCTATAGTTCCAAACATTTAAAAGCCTGCTCCAATAAGTCAACTATACCACCAGCAAAAAATTATCATCTTTTTCTCAGTTTAGTATAGAACAGTGATTTTGTTTTCTTTTTAACTCCAACACCTATGTGGTGTAGAATGATGCACCTTTTACAGCCTGCAAACATCTTAGTATTCCAGAGCATTTTCTAAAGCATTCAATTTAAAAACATATGATAATCAAGGGTCTTCTACTGCAGGACATCCTAGATTAACATAATTAAGTCAAGATCTGGATGCCAAAAGGGCTATGGATGTTAAATGGAAGTACACAAAAAAGGCACGATATGTTTGAAAGAGTTAACACCCATATGAAAAATCACTGGGAATTCCATCACAGACATTGAGGCTCAGACCAAAAGACAAAACATTACCAACATACGAAATGCACTTTAATCAGCAGACATACGGCAACACACACACACACACACACACACACACACACACACACACACACACACACACACACACACACACACACACACACACACACACACACCTGAGACTGAGAAGAGATCCATAACACACATCTTATTTAAAAATAACTCTGGAAACATATCCTTGCCGGTCCATAAAATGGGCCAGTTACTAAGATACAATCCCCAAACTGTATGGTCAAGATGTTTGAGAAACTGAAAACCACACAAAGCAAAGACAACAGAGTCATGGTTGGAGAAACAAAACCATCAAAGTCACTACTGATCTACTGACATCAGTGTAGTATTATGTCGCCATATAAGCCATGCTGAAATTTCTGAAGAGGTTGAATATGCTCTCATACTATGTGAAGCAGAAATCCTCTCTAACCCAATTCAAGTGTAACTTAAGACAATTGGATGGAGAATAGGAAATTCAACCATGGTTTGGCACCTACATCTATAATGGACACAGATATCCTGTAAATGATTCATATCCCAGCCCCCTGCATGTAACTCTTTCATCTCTCAAGCCCCTGCTTACACTTATCAAGGGCACCAGAAATTGTCAGACATTTGGGATGCGTGGCTAGGCTTAAAAAGGACCCAGTGGTCATTAGCCTAGCACACATCTATGAACCAATGAACAGACAACAAAATGAACTACTAGCAGTTCAAAGCACATTAGCAAAAAGACAATAGTACAGCAAGGTAGGTTACCAAGAGAGTTGTCCTTTCTTTTTTTATGAACTGGAACTGTCCTTGAAGTCTTCCAAGCTTCTTTGAATACCCCTGATAACACAAAAAACACTAGAAATGTTAAGAAATGAATGCAGCAAAAGTGGCAGTTTCAGTCAACCAAATGTAAAAATCTAGCCCTTTAGGGTTCACAAGCAGGCCTTGGTTGATAGCTCACAAAAATCGGTCTTCGGCAGGTATGCTCAAGAAAACTCATCAACTCTTTTACTTTGTAAATAGCTCAGGATTGTGATAACTCTACAGAATAAAATACACAAACTGTAATAACTGTAATACCTGATCTTCACACACAAAAAAAGAAAGTTACTGACCCACCATAAAATGGATCTAGGTGAGCAGGTCCATCCCCCTTTAACATAAGAATCATCATCATTAAATGTTAGGCAGTTTGGCATCACAGACTTTCCAAAGTTACTAAAACTTCACCTTTACTGATAATGCATTGTTCTGGCAACTTAGATCATTCCGATATTATGCATAGCGGATATAAACAAACATAAGCAACCAAACAAAATCAGTAAGAGGGGGAAGGAGAGCAGTTGTGTAGCTATCGTTACGGTAAGTGCATAACTTTTGTATTCATCAACGAGGAGGGACATCCTTCAGAATAGCAGAAAAGTGTCAAAGCTGACGTTATAGAACAGGAACGACATTTAAGAGGCAGGATATGAACAAGCTATATAATGCTCAACTAACAAATGGTTTATAAGTGATGTATAATGTTTACAACTACAGTTGTTTCAATAGGGTCTGACGTAAATTGTAACTAAACTGATATCATTTTGTATGTTTCTCATTTATATAAATGTAAGACTGCCTTTGTCATATGCGTAAATTTAATAAAGAAGTTTGGAGTAAAAAAAAAAATGCTGACATTACAGGGAGGTTCCATCAAAGGACCACAGAAAATTACTATGGCCCCAATCAGAGAACAAGACCTGCATCTAATGAAATTTTTACGTGAATATCATCTGCAAAAAAGCCAACTTGTCACGATTACATTACCAATTATATACTTGGAATTTGAGTTCCTTATTTTCCTTGTCAATGGCTCTAAATATAAAGTAAATAAAGGGAAAAGAAGATAAGCCTGGCTCCTCTTTTCAAACAACTTATCGGAGTGGAACTTGCCTACTTTTAATTCATGTCTCCAGTCCTTCATGCGCCCTCCTAATTAACCCTATTAGTGTACCATGGAATCCAAATGCTTCCACTGTTCTACTCATGAAAACCCCGATTATTTTTATTTTACTTATTTTACATTTGTTGACCGGGATAGTCCAACTGGATTCATGTCCATTTTCAGCAGAGGCCCGGGGAGAAAAGCTCCAAGGTAAGCATATAACAATAAAAACAATGAAAACATGCCACAAATATGGTATAGACAAAGAATACATAAGCAAACATGAATAGACAAGCTCAACAGGTTAGAATTACTCCCTGGTGACGGTCAGTGCTAAGTTCAACAGTAATCTGATTAACAGATTTTTCACATTCATGATAAGATTTAGCCAGGCTTGTTGCAGTGACAAAGCCAGTTTAGTGCCAGATGTTGTCTGAGCCTAGTTTTAAATTGGCCTAGGGAGGAGACCAAAGTAATATCAGCTGGAAGCGAGTTCCAGGTTCTACCTGCAGAGTTTGCAAAGAGGGAATCACCGGCTGCACTGCTAATTTTGATTGTTTGAATTAGTAGCCTGTTCGAGGATTGAAGCAGTCATGGATTGTTATAGTGGGTGATAAGATTTTTAAGTGCAGGAGTATTATTCGGATTATACAGGATTTTATTAGCCATAATCAGTAGGTTATATTGGACTAGACATGGTAGTTCAAGCCACCCAAGATGGATAAGATTGATGCAGTGGTGTGTCCTAAAATGCAGACCAGTGGCAAACCTGGCATTGTGATTATAACAGGTTGAGAGTTTAACTACCGTCTTGTTTAGATTAGAGAGTAGGGGGGATGCATATAGAGGTACTGAAAGTAGGCGAGAGCGAGCTATGGCAATTTTGGCTGGAGGGGTGAGGAAGGCTTTTATTCTGTAAAGTAACCCTAGTTTTTAATTGATGGTTTTGATCAACTGGTTTACATGTAGGTCGAATTTTAGGTTATCAATAATGACACCTGATAGTTTTGTAGAGGGGTTGGGGGAGATTATTGTGCCATCATTTGCATTTATGGTAAAGGTAAAAGCAGCAGACCTTTGTGTTGGTGAGAATAACAGCATTTTAGTTTTTTTGCGATTTAGTATCAATCGACGTTCAAAGAGCCAGTTTTCTATAGTATTAAAGGTGGACTGGGTAGCAGACCATAAATCTAAATCTGTAGGAGATGTAGCTGAGCAAAGTCATCAGCATATTGGATACAGCTGACATTTGGGATAACAGTATACAAGTCGTTAATAAAGACAGTAAACAGTAGGAGCCCTAGTATGGAGCCTTGCGGTACTCCAAGGGTGTAAGTTAGCAGGTTAGATAGCTTGTTCTGACAAAGAACAGACTGCTGTCTCCCAATGAGGTAAGATTTAAACCATTGAAGGGCTTTAGAATCTAGACAAAGTTTGCAGGGTGTAAATCAGAAGTTGGTGGTCAACCATGTCAAATGCCTTGGAAAGATCCAAGAAGAGGGCTGAGGATATGTGATTATTGTTACGGTTATTGTTTATGGTATTGGTAAAAGCTAGTAGGGCTGAAGTAGTGCTGTGGTATGGACGGAAGCCGTGTTGGGTATCTGCCACGAGATGATTCTGGATTAGGTGGTGCATGACTACTTGTTTGTGCATACATTTTTCCATAATCTTTGCAAGTGGATAAAGTATAGCTATTGGTCTCTAATTGGAGAATTCAGTGGAGGAGCCTCCTTTATGTAGTGGGATTACATAGGATGTTTTCCAAATTGTGGAAATTTTAGCCTCTGCTATGGTATGATTAATTATTGATACTGGGTAGGCAATAGCATCAGCTGATTTTTTTAAGGTACTCAGGGAGTTGATCAACGGAGTGTGTGGTGGGTTTTAATTTTTTGATCAAGGTATGGATAAGTGACTTGGACACTGGTTGGAAGCTGAACGAGAGTAGGTTCATAGGGATGATACTATCAGGGCCAGGGGAGCTAGGAGGTAATTGGCTAGCTAGGGCTTGAATTGTCTCAGTAAAGAAACAGTTAAAACTATCTGAAACATCCTCGGGGGGTTTATCAATGGTAGCAGCGGGGATAGGGGTAGAAGTTTTTCCAGGATGAAGTAGATTATTCAGATCTGCCCAGAACTTGAGGATTGTTCTAGGCTGCTGTTTGTAAATTACAATAGTATTTTTTTTTGTCTTGTAAAATGGATTTTTTTAGTTTTATTATTCCTAGCTTGCCTGTATTTAACATGATCTTGGGGGTCTTTAGTAGAGTGCCATAGAGCCCACAATTTGTTTCTACTGGTAATTTTTAGTCTAGACTCTTTAGAAAGCCATGGTGCAGTTTTTGCATTTGTTCCCTTTGAACAAGCAGGAGCATGAAAATCGAGGATTTCAAGAAATTTGTTGTTAAAATATGCAACTGCCTCCTCTAAGAGGAGGTGTTTTAGAATAGACCAGTTACAGGAGTTAAGTTCCTGTTGGAATTTAGCAGTGTCAAAGTCTTTGTTGTTTCTGACTTTTCTGAGTAAGGACTGTTGGGGATTAATGGCTTTTTGCTTAACTATATAAGTGAGAAGGTGGTCGCTTAGGTCATCGGAGAGGGTACCAGTGGTGTACAGTTAGGGGTTACTATTTACGAGTACGCTTTCTTTTTGGTTGGGTTTACCTAGCCTGGTAGATGTGGTTATGATTTGTGTAAATACATGCAGGTTTAATATGGGTAGATGGGGATTCTGAGGAACAGGTGCCCCAGTCTAAGTTAAAATCTACTAGTAGTATGGTTTCTTGGGGGTAATGACATGATAGGCAGTGTAGGGTATCTTCAAGTGTGGCTATATTGTTACCTGGAGGAATATATATGCAGATGATGTTGATACATTTACTTTTGTTAAGTTGCAATCTGGTGGCAAGAATTTCGGGGTTATTAATCTGAAGTGGCTGAGTTACATCTATGGTCACATTCAACTCAGATGTGTAGAGTATAGCTACCCCACTCCCCTTACTGGAAACACGATCCAGCATGTGTATGTTATACCGAGGTGGTAAAACTTCACTGTTAGTGTTAGGTTTTTAACCAGGTTTCAGATAGACAAAGAATCTCAGAGGAGTGGACAGCCAGGAGTACATGCAGTTCATGTACCTTGTTATTAATGCTTCTAATACTGAGATGACAGGCCAGGAGATAGTTAGTTGGTCTACTGATTATAGTTTTATAGCTTAGGTTACAAGTAGAGAGGGTGTATATATCAGAAGTGGAAGGGCCAGGGTTGGGGTGAATATCACCACCGAGTTATTAGGCTAGATCTGTGCTTAGTATGCTGAAAGAGTGAACAAAATGTTGAGTTGGACCCATTATTGCTATCATGGCTGAAGGTGAGATGCTTTACATCTGGAGTGATAGTAAGGCCTTTTGGATATGGATAACCAATGAGAAACTGGTTTTCATACAAGGTGAGTAAATAAGTGGTCTGCAGAATGGGTAGTAAAGAAGAGTATAGCATTATGATAGGAGGAGTATAGTACTTAGATCTGTTGTTTGCACAACAGCAGAAGATCTGATGGTACATTTAGAGGTAATAGAGTGGGTGGAGAAAGTATGTTAGGTGAAAGCTGATAGGATGTTATAATAGGGGGTGTGGTTGAATAACTATAAATTTAGTGGTACTGGGACAGGTGTGAATTGGGGGCAGGAAGGGGCGAAGAACAAGGCCGAGCATAGCAAGAGCGAGCAGAGCGGGGCTAACATCGACTACAAGTGTTTTCTTAGGCTTCCTGGAGCCGTATGGTATGTATTTAGTGTTAACTTAATGGCTGTGTTTTTAAACTGTATTTTACACTAAGTTATCCACTATGTTTTAGACTATGTTTTATACTCTTGCAGGGTATTTGCAAGCTGTAGGTTCTGAGTTTAGAGTATAATTTTCAGAGCTTTAGGTAGGAGCATCAGGTCATTCAGTTCCACACAAAAAAACAGTAAAAAAATCCATTAAATGAAGAAACACTGAGTCACATCAGGTCACCAAAGGGGGGAATAGAGAGGGAAATCCTAAGCACCTAGATTTGAAAATGATGCCTGCACTAAGTTGTAGCAGTTTAACCTGTATGAGGAAAGAGGGGGGGGTGGGGGAAAAAAGAAGGCAGTAGGAGTGGTTAGAGTGATACCTTGATTGACTCAAGACACCACACCAGAGGAAAGTTGAATGTAAGGGCCTAAAATCTGCACTCAGCACTTTAATTTTACTTATGTTTAGTAGGAAAGACAGACCAACAGTATACAATTTTGAGGATTTTTACAAGGGTTACTTGGTCAAATGTCAGACAAGTAAGTAAAACTTTCAAAAGTAATCTATGTCCAAGGGTTAGAAAGCCAGAAAGTTACAAGGTATACCTGTAAAAATTAGGGACAGAGAGACAAATGCAAGTGTCAGTGTACTTTAGTTACAGGGGAAGGACGGAAACACTCAAGTAGAAAACAGCCCTATGGCTGACCAAAATGGTGGCTTGCTTAATTACACAGCACTATAAGAGAAAGCTTAGCAAATGCTTTTTATATGTGTAACCTACTCTGATTAATTACCGGGAGAAACAGGTTTTGTAGTAGTGGCCAAATGCAGTCCTGTAGACAACGTTATGCAGGAGCTGCAGTACGTCAGTGCAGGTAAATGTGAAGTTCAAACTGAGTCACATCAGGTCAGCCAAGGGGGGGAAGAGAGAGGGAAATCCTAAGCACCTAGATTATTCTGTTGAATGCTTTCTCTGCATAGATGTGTAGTATTTCCTTAAATTCTGCTCCGCTTTGGTTCATTACTCTGTTGATATTGTCAAATGTTTCCCCCCTTTCCAAAAAAACACTGTGAACCATTATCTATCAATTTTGGCAACACCTCTGAAATTTTCTTAGCTAATATAGACATATTTTATTATCGCACTTTAAAACTGAAATGGGGCTATACATATGAAGCTCTGTCTAATGGGTCTTTACTCCCCTTTGGGTAATACAGCCACCACAATTTTCTTCCACAATGCTGGTTCTCTTTGCTTACATTATTATTAAACAAAACCATCCTGATTTTTATCAGTTTCTTCCCTCCTAAATTACAAACTTACATAGGAACAGCATCTGTTCCTGAAGACATCTCTGCAAACTCATTATACCTCACTGGTTTTATCTCATCTCCTCATATCTTAAACATTAGTTGTTGAGCCCCATGTTCCTGTAACCTTGGCATAACTAAGTATTCCCTAAATATTTTCATGGCTGCTTTTTCTTGCTTTCCAAATTCCCCTGCTTTATCCAAATTTTCACAACTTAGGCTACGCAGTAGGAAAAACTGTCACCAAATCTCGGGAGCCTTTTATTACTACTTCTTTTGGCTTTTCCCAGTTAGGGGTCGCCACAGTGGATCACCTGTCCGCTCATGACTGGCAGTGGAGTTTTTACAGTGTCGAGTTGCCAGCACGGCTCCGAATCTTCCACAAAAGGCACACACTCACACCTAGGGTCAATTTAGTGTGTCCAATCCACCTACAGCACGTCTTTGGGAGGTGGGAGGAAACCTGAGCACCCGAAGGAAAGCCAAGCGACCACAGGGAGGATATGCAGACTCCGCACAGAGGACAACCCAGTCGAGGATCAACCGGAGAGCCTCTTGCTGTGAGGCGGCAATGATAACCGATGCACCACCGCAGCTGCCCCCTATGACATGGAAAATAACTAGAAATCTTACAGAGGTATTAGAGATATTTAGGAAATTTTAAGAAAACGCATATAAAGCAGAGGGATGTGGAAAAAAAGAAAAAGCACCCATGGAAATATTTAGGAAATACATAATTAAGCAAAGGCTAGAGGAAGAACAAACTGGCTCCTCCCCACCTAAGCACCATGTTCAATCATAGTCTCACCAGGCTTTGTGCCCACTGAATGGCACACAGCAGAAGTTATCCCATTCAACAAAGGGGGAGCCACCGCTGATCCTGGGAACTATCACCCTAGTAGCCTGACGAGCCAAATCTGCAAGGCCATGGAACTCAAACAAAGGCATTGGTAACCTCCAAACTGTGAACCCCACCCGGTTCAGGCTTGTGAAAGGCAGATCATGCCTTCTGAGCCTAATCAACTTCTTTGAGGCAGTCACCAAAGTCGTACACGAGGGTAAGGTGGTTCACACAGCTTATCTTGACCTCGCCAAGGCTTTCGACACCATACCCATTTGGGAATTATAGCCAAACTCACTAAACTAGGTATAAATCCCTACGTCCCAAGATGGGTTGCCAACTGGCTCACTGACAGAACCCACACTGGAAAAGATGCAGACTCCAAATATGACTTCAAACCAGTGACAAGTGAAGTACCACAGTGTTCAGTCCTGGGACCTCTCCTGTTTGGTATCTACTTCTCTGAAGTACAGGCCAACATCGAAGGCCTCTGGCTAACAAAGTTCAAAGATGACTGCGAACTAGGAGCCATAATAGCGTCCCCAAATGATGTGGACCTCCTACAGAAGGGCATCACGGAGACAGATGCGTGGTGTCAGAGGCATGGCCTCAAGCACAATGCCAAAAAATGCATTGTCATCCCCTTTGGTAAAAACTCTGTACCCATGAACTACCATATAAACGGCAGTCTACTTAACGCCGCATGTGTGATAAGAGACCTTGGGACCCAGGTAGACAGTAGTCTCTCCTTTGATAATCACATCACCACAGTAGTCAGGAAATCCTTCTATGTGGCACGCCTCATCACAAAAGGGTTCTCATCCAGGAAAAAAAGAGGTCATTGTTCCCCTGTATTCGGCACTCATTAGACCCATTATTGAGTACAACGCCCCTTTTGGAATGTACCTCACAAGACATCTGCAGCAGCTGGAAAGGCCACAGAAGTAACTCACAAAGAGGATTACTGGCCTCAAACAGATGCCTTACACTGACCGTCTCAAAACACTCCAGCTTTACTCTGTAGCATATCGCCTACTCCGAGGAGATCTCTGTCTAACATATAAAGCTATGTTAAACCCAGAGCTGTTGAACATGCTACACCTAAAGAAATCCCAATCCCTCAGAGCTACACGCTTTAGGGACCTAAACCTTGTCACCACAATAAACAGGACATGCTGGAGGGATAGATTCCTGTCCCGGAGGCTTCCTATACTCTGGAACAAGCTACCCATCTATGTCAAGCAAAGTTCCTCATTAGCACTCTTCAAGACAATTCTTGATGAGTGGATGGGAAATAGGAAATACACCCTGGGATCACTTCTGTGGCTCTGCTCGACAGGGGCACAGGAAATTAACTTTCTTGGGTGGCGTAAACCAGGGAACCTTGTTGGCTAAGCTTACTTAGGCCCTTGGGCCGATAGCCTTGTACCTACCTATGAACAGGCACATTTCGAGAATACAAGAAAGCAGCCAAGATTGATATTAATAAAGATACAGTTATACCAGTAGGATGGAGCTGCTCATAACAAAACTGTGTCAGAAGAATGTATTACAAACTGGGGACACCAGGATGTTTAAGGAAAATGTTTATTCTGTGTACACCAGGCAGAACAGAAGCAAGTTTATCATAGTCTCGGGATGTCAAGAGAGATGTGACATACTAGTAGCTGTATTTAGCTATTTTCAGAGTATTAGTGGAGGATCAAAGACATTTGGATGCAGAAAAGGTTATAGATGAAATAATGTTTAGCCAACAAAGAGTTAGTAAGTTGTGCTAATAATTCTTGTCTAAATAATAAAGCCATAGACAGACTTTTCCAATACAGCCTTTTCCATTGTTTCAAGGGAAAGAGTAGAATGATAAAAAATGAGGGGGTGACTAGAAAAATCAGGAGTACTATGGAATTGAACCAGAAGCCAGTACTGGCAGACCTGAAAGGATTTGCTTAACAATGTTTTCAAATGAAGAAGTGTACCAACATCTTTGAAGAAAGCTGTGTTGGCTGTTAGAAAAGCTCCTTCAAGCCTGTGTTACCAAGAGTGAGTAAAGCCCCCTCAAGGCAACTTTATATAAATCCTCTTGTATTTAACTGTTATTATAAAGCATTTGTTTAGTTTAGAAAGTTGTTTGAAAACTTGATACATATAGGTATAGGTCGTTGCGGTTTCCTGAATCAGAGGCAAGCATTTGACAGCAGTAATAGAACAATCTGTTAATCTACTACTACTTCTGGGAATGAAGCTTAAACCTTTACTCAATAAGCTCTCTTCATATGGTAATAACCCATAACCAGATATGTTACATACTAATGTTTGTTGTTTATCCACATTTTCCTGATGGTCTGATGTGGTGCTAACTCCCCTGAATATTTTCTTTTCTGTCGGCCTCTGCTCATGGATCCCGCCCTTCTTATCCCCTTGTCCTTGCAGACCGAAGTGGAAAAGGGACATCCCCACTGATACCATATGATTAACTATTTTATTCAGACTCTTAGGTCTAACCACTGGCTCAGATGGATGCAATATAGTAACTGGTTTATTCTTTACTACCTGAAAATCCGGGTATAAGTTCTTATCATATGTTCCACTTATTCCTAGATCTTGACTATCAGGTGGATTAATGTCATTATTATTATTAGGCTGTGTACTAGGATTCTCTCCTAATACACCTCCATCCAGTGATACCTCACTATTCGTAGCATCATTATTCTCACTTGGCAATACATTTTCAACCCTAAAATCAGGCTGTGCTAAAACCCTCCCTAATGGAGGATTAACACTATTAACATTCACAGCATTCATATTACTTTGAGACAAATAAGACATGCTATTCCTTCTGTTCAAATTCACAATAACAGTATTGTCTCTTCGTTCATTTAAACCACTGTCCACAGCTTCAGTCATATTTTGTCCATACCTAGGCCATGTAATAGAACAATGACTATTCTGAGAGAAGCATTGTCGGTGGCTGTTGATGCAGAGAAAGCATTTAATAGGAATTTTTTTTTGAGTAGGGCAGTAGTAACATTTGTGTTCATTGACAGAATAATGACTGTATAAGAAGGGTCAGAGGCAAGAGTTAAGTATGTCAAAGTTTCTGAGAAGCTGTTTGAATACAGGAAGGTAGTGATGTCCTTTTTTCCTCCACTTTTATTTGCTTCATATTTATAGCTGCTGGCAAAAATAAGGGATTCCGAAATTCAAGGAAACTTGAGAAATGCCAGCTTTATTTGCAAATAACTATTTTATACTTTTGAACATTTTGAGATGGTCTGAAGTCTTTTTAGCTTACAAAATAAATGAAGTTCAAATAAATGTAATAGCAGTAAACTGTGTACCCCAAACATGAACTGTTTCACAATATGCCTAATGACAGAGAAATTATAACCTACAGTATTTAGGTGTACGGACTGAAAATTGTGTTGTAGCGGTATTTAATGATATGTAGGTAGAAATTAAAGAAAATAAAATGCTGCAAGATTACTCAGAACTTAAATCATGTCTTTCTATCTGCATTACCATAGTTTCAAAGGCACTACCCCCTCAAAGGCTGACCATTTCTTAAAGGAGCTAAAACCTACGCTAAAGGGTCAGATGCCCAATAAAAAGATATTTCAGAATAAATACCAGCAGGTATCCAGTAGAATTAAACCTCCGCTGCCTAACAGGCTAGCATCTTTATGATGACTGTCATCTCCACACCACACACCCCATCACAACCATCTTTTATTCCTTTATCTTTAAAACCTATCTCCACCTCTTCCAGTCTGGGAATCCATAAATAGACAGACGTGTCCTATCCATCTTCAAAAAGGTTTCAAAATATCTAGTATTGCTCCTGTTTGTTCTGGCTTTCCTAAGCCTTCTAAAGCCATATCCCTCTCATCTTCCCATTTCGTGAGGATCTCTCTTCTTAGGGAATAACATTTGATCTGAAGTTGTTTTCATTTGCGCTTCAGTGTGGGGCACTGATCCATGAATTATCTAACTCGGCCGCATTTCTCCAGCATCTGATCCGAGCTCCAAGCTCCTCCCTTACCCATAATGCCCGTGTCTCCTTCCTCCCTTTAGATCTTGTTTGCTGCACTGGCATTCGCATCATGATCTGGACGCTAAGCAACTTTTTGGGTAAGTTTGTGGCTTTTTTCCTAGCAATTTATCTTACCGCTTTCCTATTTTTCCTTCACACTTCTGTCTTCTGACTTAGCTCTCAAGCTTTGGTTATCTGTTTATAAAAAAAAAAAAAAAAAAAAAAAATTTCCCGCTTTCTTTCCAGCCGTGTGTGTGTGTGTGTGTGTGTGTGTGTGTGTGTGTGTGTGTGTGTGTGTGTGTGCCCCTCTCGCCATCCATGGCAGATGCCAAAACTGGGTTTCAGAAAATGCATGGAGTATGGCCATAAGCTCTCTCCAGCAGATGGCCACACTCTATGCATTGTGTGTTTAGGGATAGCTCACCTCAATTCCTCCTACTCGATCTGCATAGGGTTCAATCCCAGAGCGTTGATCGACAGGCGGAATAAGTTCATTATTAAGGCTTTCTTCCGGCAGAGGCCCCAGCTGCTTCCGTGGCTTCAGCCAGCTCTTCTGCTTCAGTCTCTGGGACTAAACCCCCTGCTAAGAGGAAGGGAACAGAGAGAGGCACACCACAACCACCACCGTAACAAGTACAAGCATGCAAAATCTGAAGGTAATGTTACTCAGTGCTAAGTGTCTAAACCTCAAAATGCACTCTCTCGAGGCACTCCTAAAAATAGAAAACATCGATATTTGTGCAGTAACTGAGACTTGGTTCAAGGCTCCAGAGAGCACCCCTGCAATACCAAGCTACAACTCTTACCACACTTTTCGGCCACCAAACCAGGATCAAAACACTAAAGGTGGAGGAGTGTTAATATTCTCCTAGGATATTCACACCACCAGGTTAGTTGGCCAACACAATGCGTCTGAAATTCTCCAGATGCAACTAACACTAGTTAAGACTGCAATCCAAATTGTAGTTTGCTACAGATCCCCCACCATGCCCCAAAATTCACACTACACCTTTCTAAACATACTAGAAAATATTACTATACAACCAGACACCCTAATACTGGGTGGTTTCAACTACCCTGCCATTAACTGGGAAAACTACTCGTGTACCAACACCTTTGCCCAATGGTTCTTGGAATTCATAAATTCCAATGCCCTGGATCAACTAATCCATAGTCCCACCAGGGGCTCCAATATTCTAGACCTGGTCATTACCAACATGGGAAATCGATGCTTCACACCTATGGTCACCCCCTTGTTGGTCAGATCAGACCATAAGCTAATCACCCTTAACATCCACATCCCACCCCCACCCCCCAAGTAAGGAAACCTCCATAAAAAACTTCTCTAAAGCCAAGTTCATGCTACTCAAGTCAGAAGTGACAAACTTCATGACACCCTTGCAGATGGGAACTGAAAGTTCGACAGCTGAGTCCTACACTAAGGCACTGTACGAGCACATCCACTTATGCATGAATCGTGCCATCCCAAATAGAACCAAGATGCTCTCCTACAAAAAAAGGAAGCCAATCTGGTGGTTCCCTGTCATAAACAAACTTTACAACAAAAGGAAGAAACTGTTGCAGAAAAGAGGAAAATCTCAGGATGCAAAAAACTCTTTTACCAGCATCAGTAAAAAGCTGAGATCCCTCTTAAAATCCTCCAAAGCTAGTTAAATTGCCAAAGATTCCAAAGACAACCACAAGGCATTCTATAACTATGTCAAGGATCTAAATGCCAATGCTCAGATCTGCTCTGAGCTACAACAGAATGGCATTAAATATACTGATCTCAGGGATATTGCCAATATCCTGGCAGATCGATTCAGTGCCTTCACCCCACTCTCACCCCCTAAATGGCCTATCGCAATACTGGAAGATTGCAAAATTCCGGTAATAAACGGCCACACAGGTAAAAAAATGCACTCTCCAAAGCTAAGAATACAGCATCCATGGGACCAGATGACATCCCAGGATGTGTACTACATGTACTACAAAATGAACTGGCACCTCACCTAAGTGTCATGTTTAATCATACCCTCACCTCAGGCTTCGTGCCCAGTGAGTGGCGCACAGCTACAGTTATCCCACTCCACAAGGGGGATCCACCTTGGATCCCGGGAACTAACGCCCCATCAGTCTGACGAGCCTGATCGGCAAGACATAGAACGTATTATCATGGAACTTATAAACAAAGACATTGGCAACCTTAAAACACTGGACCCCACCCAGTTTGGATTAGTGAAGGGCCAATCTCGTCTCCTGACTCTGACTGACCTTCGAATCAGTCGCCAGAGCCGTGGACGATGGTAAGGCAGTCCACACAGCCTATCTGGACCTTACCAAGGCCTCTGACACCATCCCCCACTCTGGAATCATGGATAAACTTACCAAGCTGGGCATTAATCCCTGTGTCACTCGATGGGTTGCCAACTGGCTTACTGACAGAACCCACACTGCAAAAATAGCTGACTCCAAATCCAGCTCCAGACAAGTGGAGTACCTCAGGGTTCAGTCCTGGGACCTCTCTTGTTTGGCATCTACTTCTCTGAAGTACAGGCCAACACTAAGGGACTCTGGCTAACAAAGTTCGCAGATGACTGCAAAGTAGGAGCCATTATTGAATCCCCAAATGATGTTGAAACTCTACAAAAGGACCTTACAGAAACAAAATGCTTTGTGCCAGAGCCATGGGCTCAAGCTCAATGCCAAGAAATGTATAGTTATCCCCTTTGGGAAAAAACATTTACCCGTGAATTACCACATAGGTGGCAGTACACTAAACACCAAAAGTGTGATAAGAGACTTAGGGACACAAATGGACAGTGGTCTCACCTTCAATAACCACATTGCTACAACAGTCAGGAAATCCTTCTATGTGGCACACTTCATCACTAAGGGCTTTTCATCCAGAAAAAAGGTGGTCACTGTCCCACTGTACTCATCCGTCATTAGAACCATTATAGAATATAATGCCCCATTTGGTAGGTACCTCTAAAGACATCTGCAAAAACTAGAAAGGCAGCAGAAATACCTCACTAAAAGAATCATAGGCCCAAAGCAGATGGCCTTTGCTGACCACCTTAAAAAACTCCAACTATAATCTGTCGCATATCGTCTACTCCGAGGCAATCTCTGCTTAACATACAAGGCCATGTCAAACCCAGAGCTGTTGGATATGCTACACAAAGAAATCCCAATCCCTCAGACCCACACACTCTAGGGATCTAAACCTTATCATCACAATAAACAAAACATGCTGGAGGGATAGGTTCCTGACCCAGAGACTCCCCAGACTCTGGAATAGACTGCCCATACATGTGAAGCAGAGAGCCTCTTTGGCCCTCTTCAAAAGGAACCTTGATGATTGGATGGGAGAAAAGAAATTCACCCCAGGGATCACGTCAGTCGCCCTGCTAGACAGGGGTCCAGGGAAGTAAATAGTGTGGGGAAAAAATAGCCAGGGAATTGTTATGGCTAGGCTTGTATAGGCCCTAGGGCCGATAGCCTAGTACCAACCTATGAACCAAGACAGACAGAGGAAGCGGTCCCCTGACCTCTCTAGCCATTGCCTAAATCCCACCCAGCAGCCAGCTTAGGTTCCTTCCAGCTCTGCTCCCCCTTGTTTTTTCCTGGAGCGGGAGGTGTCTTCAGGTCCGCTCTCCACCATCTGCTTCCCCTCACAGTCTCTCTAAGTCGGTGTCGATGGCTTCTTCCAGGTCCACCTGCAGCCTCTCCGAAGCAGAGGTGGACAGGTTGATGCAGTAGGTTATCTGCATACAGATCCCAATGGGAGTCTTGCCTGCCCCTTCCCCCACTGGGGCTGGGGGCATGCAGTCTGCCTTTGTCCCGATCGCTCCTTCTCTGATCTGAATCCCGGTTTCGGAGTATTTGGGTCCAAGGCCCCTCGGTGTAGAGGTGTTGGCACTGATGGTAGCCTGTACCTAGACGGCGGCCATTACCCTGAGCAGTTCAGCTCAGACTAGCTCGAAGCCGAACAGCTCCCGGAGCCATGGCTTTGGCACCAGATACGACGTGGTTGTTTCAGCTCCGAGTTTTTCAGAGCTGAGCAGTCAACTCTGACTCTCAGCACCTGGAGGTTTGGGTCCTGCTCACCACTGGGTCAGAGGGTGACGGAACCAGTCTCAAGACCCTTGATGCTTTTGTCCTCAGAGACTGTCCTAGCTCCCTTTGTATCTGGTCCAGATTCCATCATCCTGGCCCCTCAGAGACAGCCTGCTGCCTCCCACCCTGCCCCAGGGAGTTTCCCTACGGGAACAGATTGATGTTTTTGAGTCCCTCTCAGAGACCCCTCCATGAGGAGGTCACTCAAAAACACACATGCAAATGGAGGCACTTAACTCCCCACTGGAATCCCTCATGGAGGACACAGATTTGGAGGAAGGAGAGGAGTTCCACACATTACCTCCTGAGGATGTCGCATTTGGAAACATCATGGAAATCCTGCGAGAGCATGGGGGGGTGGACCGCCCAAAAACCCAACCCTGACTAATTGGTGTTTCTGGAGGTGCTTGGTGCCGGATCCTATACTTCCCGGGTGTCCTCCATCGCACAGATCCTCTAGTGGGACTTGACATCTTGGGCGAAGGAGCCCAAAATGGTGGAGCCAATCCCCAAACACCCTGATAAGGTCCTTGGTGCCCCTACCGACAAACCCCACTGGTTAAAGGGTCCTCCATCTATGGTATGGTGGTGGCAGTGGTCACCAAGAAGGAGCTCACACAGGAGAACTCCATGGTCCACCTGCCGGACCAAGAGTCTAGGACCTTCGACTGTTTTGGGAAGCGGACCTACGCTTCAGCCACATTATCCCTATGTATGCTGAACTATATGGCACACGTTACTAGGCTTCAGCAAGACCTAGTGAAGGAAGTGACTCAGTCTACCCCAGGGTCCATGTTGGCGGAGGATAAGATTTTCTCCTCTCAAATGGCCATCCTCACCTCCATTGCCAATACTTCTATGCGGCTTCTCTCTCATTCTACTGAGGGCACACTGCTAGAGCTGTATGAATAGGCATTGCCATCAGGTGTCTAGCCTCACTCTAACTTTGTTCCTTTTCGAGTCCTTCAAGACATCATTTATAAATGCCCTGTATGATGGTTCCACACTCTTTGGAAAAACGGTACGTGACAGACTAGTCCAAAGCAAGGAGGACAGGAAGACTGTCTGCCGTCGGAATCGGCTTCTCAACCCCTCAACGATCCTTCTGCAGGAATCAGTAGGGGAGGGGGGGTGAAAATTATGTGGTTACAGAAGTCTCAGGGCTATTCCCAAGATACTCAGGATTCGCCTTCCCCCGAGGCAGAGGGGGGTTTGACAGTGGGGGCCCGAGGAACCAAGGGTCTCTGGATTCATTCTTGGACAGATCTGCGCAGCAGCTCTGAAGAGTTGCCCAACTGCTCTTCTCTGGAGGCAGTCGAAGGTCGATTCTCAGTAAATCCAATAGCCTGGGAGTCAATTGCTATCAGTGGGTGTTGCGAATCATATCCAGAGGATATTCAATCACTTTCTTTCAAAGGCCAATTCAGCCAAAAACCTCCTGCATGTTCCACCAATGCAAAGGGAGGCTACAGCCCAGGAAATGTCCTAGCTGCCAGAAAAATGAGTCATCCAGCATGTCGCCCCGGAGACTAGTCCAGATTAGACATCTATTCCAGGTTCTTTTTGGTGCCAAACAAAACAGGGGACTTGAGACCAATTCTGGAGCTCTCTGCCCTAAATCTGTCACTTGCCAAGAAGAAATTCCAGATGGTCAAACTCCAATCTATCCTACCCTTCTTGCAGGAGAATGATTGGATAAGCTCAGTAGACCTTCAAGATGCATACTACCATATAAAGATGGAAAGACCTTCTCTGAGGTTTCTGTACTTCTGGCTGGGGGGAATATCATTACCAGTTCAGAGCTCTACCCTTTGGTCTCACCACAGCCCCCAGGTTGTTCACCAAAGTAATGGTGATGGTAGCAGCTCACCTGTGGCTGCAGGGCTTCCTGGTCTTCCCCTATCTGGACGATAGACTCCTTTCCACCCCCTCCAAGCATAGACTCTGCCAAGCCAGGGACTTCCTTATCCAAACAGCCCACCACTTGGACATCACCACAAATCTCAACAAAACTCTGTTAGAACTGGTTCAAGTTCTATATTTCATTGGAGACCAGTTAGATGCAGTTCAGACCAAGGTTTTCCTGACAACAAACAGACTTCAGTCCCTCAAACTTCAAGTCTTGCACATTCTTCAAGTTCTGTCTCTTCCGGTAGAGTTTGTTTTAAGAACACTGGGGTCCATGGTAGCCACGATCACTCTCATTCCCACAGCTCGGTTACACAGGAGGATGGCTCCAATGGACTCTGACAGTCCAGTGGTCCTTTCTATATCTATTATTGTCTCATCCTATTTGTCTATCACGGGCATGTACAGACTCTCGTCTCTGGTGGATTCAGTCCCTGGAACTTCTATATGGTCGCCTGTTTGTTCTTCCCACCCCTCTGACCACAGTCACCTCCCTACTTGGGTGGGGGAGTATTGCATGGGGGTGGACAGTTCAAGGCATGTAGTCTTCCATGAAGATCCAATTGCATATCAACATCCTAGAGATGAGAGCAGTACTATTGGCACTGCAGGCTATTCATGCCCATCTTCCCCACAGAGATGACTGACATCCAGAAAGACCATATGGTGGTAATCTGGTATATCAACAAACAGGGTGGAACCAGGTCTTATCCCCTTTGCCAGAAAGCCATGAGGTTCTGGGAGTGGGCGATCTCCACCAACCGTTTTCTGGTGGCAATGCACATTCCAGGGAGGTCCAGCACTCTAGCAGACAGGCTCAGCAGGTCTATCCCGATGCCTTCTGAATGGTCTCTAAATCCATCAGTAGTAAAGCAGATCTTCCTAAACTGGGATCAGCCTTGCTGAGATCTCTTCACCTCTCCTTCCAATGCGAAGTGCAGTGAGTTTATCGCTCTGAACCCCCCTCCAGAGGAGTCCCCCAGAAATGCTCTGGTTCATGCTTGTCCCTCGTTTCTTCTCTATGCTTATCCTCCACTTCCTCTGATACTAAAACTAATTCAGAAAGCACGACAGCTGAGGAGCACATGCATCCTCATTGCCCCCTTCTGGCCTCAAGTATGGTTCCCTTCTCTGTGGTCTCACTTAGGGTGTCCTTCCTGGACTTTGGATCCAGTTCCGGATCTGCTTTCATATCTCTCAGGGGATTCACAGCCAGATTTGACCAGTCTGAAACTGACCGGTTGGCTGCTCCAGTTCACAAGACAGTTAGGACTCCCGGTCCATCTTCTCCGGTTAAAAAGATTTTGGTAGCGGCTCATACATCTTCCATGAGTAAGGTTTATTTGAGTAAGTGGAAGCGTTTTTTTAATTTGGGCATCTTAAAAGGATTTGAATCACTTCACTGCTCCAGTTACTGTTATCTTAGAGTTTCTCGCAGGTACTTTTCATCAGGGTGCCAACATCTCTGCTGTTAAAGTTCAGCTGGTGGATATTTCTAATTTCCACATAGTGGATAACGCAACTTCTCTAGCCTCTACTAAGCTCTGTAAAGCTTTTATGAAGAGTACTCTCCTCCTTAAACTAGGATATGTACGAAGGTAGTGCGACAGCGGTAAGTTCTGCGGTGGGAGTGACGGATGCGTTTAAGGTGGAGGTGGGATTATATCAAGGATCAGCTCTGAGCCCTTTCTTATTTGCAATGGTGATGGACAGGTTGACAAACGAGATCAGACAGGAGTCCCCGTGGACTATGATGTTTACAGATGACACAGTCATCTGTACTGAGAGCAGGGAATAGGTTGAGGAGACCCTGGAGAGGTGGAGATGCTCTAGAGAGGAGAGGAATGAAGGTCGGCAGGACTAAGACAGAATATGTGTGTGAATGACAGAAAGGATAGAGGAATGGTGAGGATGCAAGGAGTAGAGTTGGTGAAGGTGGATGAGTTTAAATACTTGCACCGAGGAGTGATTATTGGGAAAAGGATGCTAAGGACTAAGCTGTCAGGTACGAGGAAAAGAGGAAGGCCTAAGTTAAGGCTTATGGATGTGGTGAAAGAGGACATGCAGGTGGTTGGTGTGACACAGAAAGATGCAGAGGACAGGAAGAAATGGAAACAGATAATCCGCTGTGGTAACCCCTAATGGGAACAGCCAAAAGAAAAAGAAGATGACGACGTTCCTCCTTAGGCTACCGATCAACGACCCTACTGCTACTTGGGACTTAACCTTGCCCCCCCCCCCCCCGAACCCACTGCTTCAGTGGATCTACAGTTCTTGTCTTGAAAGACAGCTTTCCTGATTGCTATTACTTCAGCTAAAAGGGTGCCTGAGTTTAGGCTTTATCGATCAAGCCCCCTTACATGATTTTCCATAAAGACAGGGTTTCTTTGTGCACTAATTCTTTCTTTCTGCCTAAAATGGCCACAGCATCAATCATCAACCAGGTTATTAAACTCACCATCCTCTTTCCAAACTTTCAGAATAAAGGAGAGTACAAGTTGCACTTGCTGGATGTTCACAGACAATTGCATTTTTACTTAAACAGAACAAAAGCCTTTGGCATGTCTGATCAAAGGACTCCAGTGCATACTAGATTTCTCAGTGTATACTCTTGGCATATTCAACCAAGGGAGGTCAAGTTCTAAGGTACATTCTACTACATCTATGGCTACTACCGCCACCTTTTGGTCCAGAGTTTCCTTGCATGGCATTTGCCCTGCGGCTACTTGGGCATCTTCATATACTCTCATCTCACATTACAAGTTGGATCTTCTCTCCAGAAGTAGGGATTTGGCTCCACTGTGTTGCGGAATATCCTTACCTGAGGGCCTCCCATCTGTTTGATAGCTGGGGACTCTGTCCCACAGGTAGAAGAGCAAATGAAGGCAACAACTTCAGATAAAGAAGTTATGCACTCACCATAACGTTCCCATCTGAGTTGTTGCTCTTTGTCTTCATCTGTCCCTCCCTCCTTCTCTCTGCCTTATATATGCTGTGTGGTGGTCTGGCTGTAAAAGATATGGCCCTTTCTTTAGTATAAATGGTCGTTTTTATGATTCTGTCTGAGTTATGGTGTCAAGGGGTAAGACATTGTGTCAGGTTGGGTTGCTATGGTGGGCAGCAAACTCGATCTGAAGGGAGGAAGGAGAGAGGGGCAGTATGGGGAGGGGAGAAGTTTGGAGTTCGGATCAGATGCTGGAGAAATGTGGCAGAGTCGGATCCCATCCTGGAACCGTCTCCCACAGGTTGAAGACAAATGATGAGCAACAATGGAGATGGAATGTTATGCTGAGTACATAACTTCTTTTTTTTCCTTCATTATTTGTTGAGAGGATTTTGTTCCATTTTTTTTTTCTGGTTCTGGACTTGTCCACTCTCAAGACTTTTTTCAAAATTCCAAGTTTCACAACGTTGACACTTCAAGTCCTTGTTTCTAGTGATCTTTCCTCAAGATTATCTGATGACACTGGCTTTAAAGGACACCTAACCTGCATATTCTCATTCATCCAAACTGCAGACAATTTTTAAGATTTTGCCTTTTTTCACCTTCAGTTTTATACTTTGCCCTTTCCACTGTTTCAAGGACATTCACAAAGTGCCCTGCTCCTAACACTACTTTTTGTGACTTCACGGAATTCAAATTTTCCCCTTAGCTGGATGAGCTTCTTTTTTAGCCTCCTTCAAATGGGTCTCTGCTGAAAGACTTTACACTTCACAATGGCTCTCACTTCGGATGTAGACACGGCTACATTAATAGAAAAGAACAAAAGCCATATTAACATCTTTTCAATTACATCCATGACACATTACATATTTTCTTTTATACCAACTATCATTCACTCCATTACGTAAATGGGTTAAATTCTTGCATTGCCTTAAACCTCTCTCCTCCTCCTGGAGAACAGTATTCTGCATGAATTGTTCCCAGAAATTTCATTTATTTCTATGTAATTTGCTCCTTCCCTTTTCTAAAGACACACCTTCCAGTTCTTTATCTTTTTTATAATATTCAGTATTTCAAGCACAACTGGTTTAGAATCGGATTTCCATTTTCTAGAAGTTGCTTTTTGGTGGCCAGTAAAATTAAACTTACGGCCTCACTATTTTTAGGCAGTGCAGATCTTGTGTCCCAAGGTCAAAAGAATTCTGCCCTTAATTACAGCCATTTCCTCCCCCAATATTTTTGAAGGAGTATTCCCATAGGGAATTTTTATAATCTACTAACTTATTACACTTCCCAAAAATATGCTCCCGGTTATCTCTTTTTTCCCTATTACATAACCAACATTTGCTGTCAACCTGAGGGAAAATTCTTTGAAGTCTGCTTGGGGCATAAAAATACCTATGCAAATAAAGTCTTAAACGTTCTTGACTTTGTATACTTTGGAGCCATGTGTATTGTCTTCTAATTATTTTATTGCTTTCCCATTTTTTTTTTTTGCAATATTTTCTAACCTCCTCTGGTTGCCCTTTATAGTTTTCATGCAATATTTGATGTACCCTGTTAACCTCTTTAATGGCTTGCTCATGTCCCAGGTTTGAATAACTATACCAGAGCATGTCTTTCACTTACGACTCCATTATCCCTCTCTCTTTGCCTCTACTCTGATACAATATCAATCTCTGGTAGGGAATGCCATCTGTAATCTGCAGTCCAAACTTCTGTTTTGCCTCATCCCACAGTGTTATTTTCCCCCTCTACTTATTTCCTCCTAATAGCTTTTCCATTTTTCTGCAGTGAATTCCAGCATCATTTTTCTTATTTTCTGTACCCCTGCTTGCAGTCATACCTATTGGCAAAATTTCAGTTCTCCAGTTCTGTGTTGCCTTAATTCTTATAGCATCTTCTGCAGCCTTTATGACTATAATATTCTGCATGGTTGTTGATATTCCACATAAAGATCTGCATCAACAATCCCACTCACTCCTCCTTTAGAAATCCCCCACTTCATATTCATCCTTTTCCACTTTGAATTATAACATTCTGCTTGTGATATATATATATATATATATATATGAGCCTTAATTGCAGAGTTCTAAAACACTGCTTCAAAATCAGGTAATCTAAACTTGCTCTGTTGGGAGGATCAACTTATTCCACTTAATTAACTCTCTTCATCCCAGACAAATTAATATCCAGAACTTCTCTCCTGGTTGATAAAAATATGCCTGACTTTTATATACAACTAGAGGTGCTAAAAACATTTTCACTGCTTGTAACTTATCTATATCCATAAATATAAGTTTCCACTTTCTCAGTTTTTCTATTTGCTTTTGTTTAGTCTCTTCCCATGTATCCTTAGCTGCCGTAGCAGAAACCTTTTTAATCCATACTCCTACATACTTTGCCTTATTGTGCCCTCATAAATGTGGGCATTGCCAAACCAATTCATGTGTAGCCACATAATTTATGGCTGTAACCTTTGTTTTATGTTTTTAATTTTATATCTTGAAAATACTTAAAACTGTCTCAAAATATTCACCACCAACAATATTTCTTTTTCTGGATATATTTGTTACAAAATATCATCAGCAAATGCATATGATTACCATACCCAATATATCCTTGAATTTCTCAGTCGCTTGTTTTCTTTGCCAGTGGATCTAAATATAAAGCATGTAGCAAAGGAGAAAAAGGACACAGATGTCTGGTTACTCTGTTCAAACACAACTTATCAGAGAGGAACCCTTTCACTTTTAATTTTTGCCTCGGATCTTTTATACATAGAACAAATTAATTTTATAATTGCATTTCGGAATGCATGTGTTTCCATTGCCCGACTCAAAACTCCAGCTTTCTCTGATGAACGATTTTTGTGCATCATGACCTCCCAACAGTAGTGGCATTTTCATGCATACTGTTCTTTTCTTGATCATTATTGTTCTTTACTCTCTTTGGGTTATACAGCAAACACAGCTTCCAAGATGTTGGTGTGTCCCCTCCGTTTAAAATACTATCAAACAAAATCGTATAGATCTTTATCACTTTCTTCCTTCCTAACTCCAAATTTCAACAGGATCACCATCTGTTCCTGAAGACATCCGTGCAGATTGATTAAACATCACTGGTTTATCTCATCTTTTCATGCCTTAAATGTTAGTTGTTAAATCTCATAGGTAGGTACTAGGCTATTGGCCCAAGGGCCTAAGTAAGCCTAGCCAACAAGGCTCCCTAGCTTACGCCACCCAAGAAAGTTAATTTCATGTGCCCGTCGAGCAGAGCCACATAAAGTGATCCCTGGGGTGTATTTCCTATTTCCCATCCACTCAAAGATTTTTCTTGAGTGATAATGAGGAACTTTGTTTGACATAGATGGGTAGATTGCTTCAGGAAGTCTCTGGGACAGGAATCTATCCCTCCAGCATGTCCTGTTTATTGTGGTGACAAGGTTTAGGTCCCTAAAGCGTGTAGCTCGGAGGGATTGGGATTTCTTTAGGTGTAGCATGCCCAACAGCTCTGGGTTTAACATAGCTTTATATGTTAGGCACAGATCTCTTCAGTGTAGGCAATATACTAGAGAGTAAAGATGGAGTTTGAGACTGTCAGTGTGGAACATCTATGAGGCCAGTAATCCTCTTTATGAGGTACTTCTGTGGCCTTTCCAGCTGCTGCAGATGTCTTGTGAGGTACATTCTAAAACGATCATTGTACTCTATAATGGGTATAATGTGCGCCGAGTACAGGGGATCAATGACCTCAATTTTTCCTGGAAGAGTACCCTTTTGTGATGAGATGTGCCACATAGAAGGATTTCCTGACTTCTTGTCCACCTGGGTCCCAAGGTCTCATCATACATTCAGCGTTAAGTAAACTGCCGTTTATGTGGTAGTTCATGGGTACAGAATTTTTACCAAAGGGGATGACAATGCACTTTTTGGCACAGAGCTTGAGGCCATGCCTCTGGCACCACACATCTGCCTCAGTGAGGAACTTCTGTAGGATGTCCACATCATTTGGGGACTCGACTATGGCTCCTAGTTTGCAGTCACCTGCGAACTTAGTTAGCCAGAGACCTTCTGTGTTAGCCTGAACTTCAGAGAAGTAGATACCAAACAGGAGAGGTCCCAGGACTGAACCCTGTGGTACTCCACTTGTCACTGGTTTGAAGTCGGATTTGGAGTCTGCAACTTTTACAGTGTGGGTTCTGTCAGTGAGCCAGCTGGCAACCCATCTTGTCACGTAACGATTTATACCAAGTTTGGCTACAATTCCAGAATGGGGATGGTGTCGAAAGCCTTGGCGAGGTCAAGATAGGCTGTGTGAACCACCTTATCCTCTTCTACGGCTTTGGTGACTGCCTCAAAGTCGTCAATTAGGTTCAGAAGGCATGTTCTGCCTTTCACAAACCCAAGCTGGGTGGGGTCCAGAGTTTGGAGGTTACCGTCTGTTTATGAGTTCCTGCTGTGGGATACCTCTTAAGTTATTTATTTGAACATTCATAAAATTAATGCAGTGCATTCTTCCAGTATTTCTGGTACAGCAAAGAGAAAAAATCTCCGAACTTCTCTGCATATTCTGTTACTACTTTTAGAACTGCTCCTTAAGAAGCCTCATGTTCAGTCCATCTTTCCTTTATTTCAGAACCTCATTTCTGCAGTTTTACCAATTAATCTAAACAGGTATTTAAAGTTTCTTCTACTTTTCCCAAACATTTCTCATTTGACTTTATATATTAGTTTAGTTTCTCAGTTATTTTAAACCACATCTGAGTGCATTTGATTTTTTTTCTTCTAAATTACTGTAATCTCCCGTACTACAGCTGAAAACAAGAAAACAACCTGAACTGCTTTTTGCTGAACAGGTAGCTGAAAAGCTCTTCCTAGAAAGAGAGGTTTCTTCCTTTCTGGCTAATGTTTTCTTCCCGTCTCCAAATTTCTTCTTTGATTACATCCAGGCAGTGTAATTTCCAGCCAGCAAAACAGAATTTTATCCAAACTGGTAACTTTTACTGCAGTTTTTTTCAGTTTTTCACACTTGAAAAGCTCTTATCAACTTGGCAGCCATTTTAGAAATCTTAAACATTGAAATTCCAAGGCAAACGGGTCTTATTTGACATTAAGTAGCATAAACTTAAAGTTCTGCCCACTTTATTTCGAACAGGCAAATCCTGGTCGCCCTCCTAGCAAAAATGTCACACGTTGGAATATCATACTGCATTATTACTATTGCACTACAACTCCAAATTGCTATGCTATAATATTAAGAGGATCAGTTATTTGGCACCTGACAGTATACTAACCAAGGTAAATTAAAGTTTATTGCTCATTTGAAGACTACATTTTAATTAGAAGTTTTTACTGCACTTCCTTTGGCGGACCATTTTTCACAGCTTCTATGTCAAAATAATACTGTATGCCCTATCAAACTAACCAGAATCCCTGGGAAATAAGGCAGTTATTATCAAAATTACTCGTGGAAAAGCCTTGCGTGTGGTGCATGGGGCAGATTCCTGACTGTGTCCCAGAGGAGCAGGGTTTAACTAGTGGTCTCCACACTGGATAAGCCAGGCGGAGGAGGGTGACAAAAGTGAAGGGGTGTGTCTGCTTCACCTCTCCCAGGAGGAAGGGAGGCTATCCTCACGCGATGACACACTAAGCAGTATGTACCTTCTGGTAGAGACCACGGAAGCTCACTGCACATACCAAGGTGAGAAGGTGGCAGGGATACCTGGCAGAAACTCTGTGGAAGTGAGGGGGGCATCCTTCACCCTCATCCCATTACACTTCCCTCCCCTGTGCAGCACTGGGTGCATCTAGTGGGGGGGGGGAGGGGGCAAAAAAAAAGGGAAAGAAGAAAACTTTGAACCATGCAGGATGGCCCCTCCCAGTCAACCCACAGTCCAAAGGAACAAATAGGTCAACTGACCATGGTGACAGCTGGTGATCAACAAAAAGAAAATCCTGTTTATAGATATTTATTTTCCAATTATAAAACAGCTGCAACTGTACAATGGTTTAACATATTCTACTGATATTTTCAGGTGATGCTACTGACAATTACATCCATCCATCCTCAACCCCTTTTTTCAATTTTCCACATGGGGTTAGAGTGTCACTTCAACAGTGGCAATCATCTCGAGCCAAGATTTACACTGCTGAGTGGCTAACCCTGCCAATGTGGTTCATCAGTACCACTCACACAAACACAGACACAGACACACCTACAGCTAATTTAGTGTCCAATTCACCTACTGCATGTCTTTGGAATATGGAAGGAAATCAGGGCACCTGGAAGAAACCCACATGACCACAGGGCTGACATGCAAACTTCGCACAGAAGGCACGCCACCTGAGAATCGAACTGGAGGACCTCTTGTTTTGGGACGACAACACTAAATGCTGCATCACAGCCACCCCTATTAATTACATACAAAAAAACACCAACACCACTTGGGTTCTACTCTCAAAGCCAAAGAAGCAGTTACTTCTTGAAATTAATTCTCACTATAGTTATGAATCACAACGGTACTACATATGCACACTGATAACTTTCATATTTGCTACTCCGAAAAGAAATGCAAACTACACATTTCAATAACTGTTTTGAAAATCCTGCTGAGTGACGATATGAAAGGCCCTTCTGGCCTTAGTTTGAACGTACCTACAAACTGCAATACCATTCCTAGTGTTTTAAGATATATTAGTAACTTTCAGACCAACACACTTGGATGGTCTGTGACTACGGTCCTATTCTGAAAGAAGCAACTGCATCTTGTACTTAAATTCAGAACTAAATTTGATTTTCATTTTAGGTATAACATCACAACAACATGGTACATGTAGGCTTTGATAACTTTCCATTTGCTACTCTAAGGAATAATGGATATTTTATTTCAACTGAAATGTTTGGAAATATGGCGAACTGTCAGCTTCACAGACCATTCTGACATTAAATTAATCTTACTTAAACATAGCAATACTTTCCCTTCTTCAGGTGGTCGGTTAAGCACAGCGGGCTAAAGTTATGAGTAATCCTGGGTTGGGTTCCCTTGGTCTCTATTTTCCTACTATGTGACTCAAGTCACTTCAACAGACAGTGATCTCGAGTGGATCTATAGCTACACAAAGAAACCAGAAACATAATATGAAACAACAAACCAGCAAGTCAACAAAGCAAAAGGAGGACTTAAGTCTAGCAGTAAGTTCACAGGATTAAGGTTATGAGCTACTAATGAGCTGCTTCATGTAGTCTGGGATTTCATGCAAAAAGATTTCATTTGTCTACTGTGTGGCTCTCCAGACAGTCAGTTAACTTGAGAGTGATCTTGGGTAACTGGGAAGTTGCACTAGGCTTCTCAGTAGTCTCCTGAACCACAGGACATGTAACTTTCAATGCATCTACAAACTTGTACAATTTCTCTGAACACCACACCTGCATGGTCAGCTTTATACTGCAAAATGCTTAATCTAATAGCTATTAGTGAAACCAGCCTATTTAACATGTAAACGTCTGTCAAAACTGTGGTGATGGTGCTGCGGTAGCGTTGTCGCCTCAGAGTAAGACGTTGTCCTGTTCGATTCTCAGCTAGTGTCTGCTGTGTGGAGACATGTGTGAATGGGTGTACCTTCGTTGAAGGTTGTGCATCAGGGCCGGCAACTTGGCACATAAAAATCTACTGCCAATCATTAGCAGACCGGAGTTCCGCTGTGGTGACCCCTAACCGGGAAAAGGCAAAAGACACAACAACAACATTGAGAAAGAAAAACAACAGTAATACTTTTTGTAGCCCTTGCCTTCCAACTGTTAAGCATCCCCAATCCCAATCAAACTTGTACATCTTTATCTAACATGTATATATATATATATATATATATATATATATATATATATATATATATAACTGTGTGTATGCATTTTATATATATATATATATATATATATACACACACACACACACACACACATCTATATATATATATATATATATATATATATGTATATACATATAAATACACACACACACAGATATATATATATATATATATATATATAGATATATATATATATATATATATATATATACATAGACATATACATATCGCATATAGGTACATATACAGACACGATCACTAATGGTACTTCGGAATTTATCACTATCCCTCTGATAGAGGGATATTCTAACACATTTTTAAGAATAATACATCATGACATGCAGATACAGAATGCACTTAGGTGGAGAGTCTCAACATAAAGACATATGCACAGCATCATATAATGTATTTACAGTGTGACTTTTTAGATCCAAGGGAACGGAACTGAAATCGTAAATCTAGTTAAAAAAATATTTCTTACTCAGGAAAATATATAGGAGCTTTTGCATCAGAAACAATAGAAAATTCAAATTAATTATTTAAGACATATACCCTATATCCCAGCATGAGTCCAGGTCATACACCCCCAAGAAAGCAAGTATAATGCAGCACGTCATATTACGCCAGTAAAACATCTATACATTTTTGTATTTGGTATATAGGTATAAATGGCCATAAATGGAAAGAAGGGATTCTCAGTTACAAAAATGAACCAAAGACTGATTTTTTTGTGGTTTAACAAGATGGCTGCACACTGATAAACATCTTAAACTCACTTCTCCCAGTGTGAAAACAATTTATGAGAAAACGGAGTGCCATTCAAACAAACGGTTTTTCAACAAAATTCAGTTCCTAGCTAGTTAATACACAGCCTAGATGCCAGCAAAGAATAAATCTGGAAAACCTGAAATAAAATCAACGCAGAAAATGGAAAGAGAAAACTATCTGGAAAAGATTCTACAGCTGGTTCAGCAAAAAGGTTCAACTTTCGATCAAGAGATGGCTTCCAGTAATTTAGGGGAAAATAAATCAAAATGTGCTCAGAAGTGATTAAAATAAATGAAACACTAAAGGAATACATCAACTCAAATAATAAAAGGCTGGAAAAATAGAAGCTATAACTAGCTGTTCACATGATCTAATAAAACTGCAAAAATCAAAGGTTGAAATTAGGAAAAAGCTGGTTGATAAATAAGGCTTCTCAAGAAGAGAAGCTTCAAAAATAGAGTTAGGGCACACAGTGAAAACTTGAATTTTTATTCTGTACCAGAAAAACCACAAGAAACAGACTGCATTAATTTTATGAAAGCACAAATAAGCAGCTAGACTGGTATTTCAACAGCAGTGGTTGTTAAATTAAAGGGGGCACACAATATACGCACCACACCTGGTCATGAGAAAGCAGTCTGCAATAATACCAGCAGAATGAGATGAACTTTTAATAACTGCTGCAAAAGGGCAAAGTATTAAAAACTGAAGACAGCAGAGTGCTGGTAAAAAATAATTATTCCCTGTATACCATGCAGAAGAGAAGTAAATTTATCCCAGCAATTAAGGAATGGCGAGAGGCAGGTGCAATATTCAAGCTGCAGTATCCAGCTGTCTTCAAAGTATTTTTTCCCCAGAGGACGAAAGACATTTTTTGATGCAGAACAGGTGAAGGAGGAAATAAAAGTTTATCCAAGAAAAAGCTAAGAAATTGTTTTTGCTAAAATGATGGCTACTAAAAATACTTTTCCAAGAAAGAAATTTCATATCGCATTTGTCCACCAGTACAAAGGGCTTCCAAGTTAAACCATGAAGGACCACAGTAAGATCCCAAGGAGAGGAATCTTTTATTGGGGGGGGAGGGGGGGGTCTAAGGAGGAAAATACCATTCATGAAGCCTTTACACAATCTGGACAAGGCAAAAGAGAAGGATTCGCTTATAACATGGAAGCTGGAAATGGCTGCCAACTGCAGTTCAATAGTAGAAAAGCTAGCCCCTTCCTTAAAAAGAGTAGTGAGAAAAAGAAGAATGGCCGAAGTAGGGCCTGAAAAGGAATCAATATTCTGGCTAGAAGCCCAAACAGAAAAACTTTTCCATTTGCTTCTGTAAACCTTCTTGGTGGAGGCCTTCCAGGAGACCAAAATAAGGTCACAAACTGGGGAATAAAGCTTGGACTGTCTGTCTACTACTGGAAGCAGATGAAATCATGCGGGTCATAAGTGTGTACTAGTGTAATGGCCCTGGAGCCTTATTAAGCCTAGTCCATAGGATTACACTTGCATCATGCCAACTGACCTCAGTTCCCAATGCCTCTGACGAGTAGAGCTGCTGGAGTGATGATCCCTGGTTGAATTTTCTATTTCCCATCCACTCATTAAGATTTCTCTGGAAGAGGACCAGTGAGGCGCTCCGCTCGACATGTATGGGAGGTCCATTCCATAGCATGGGCAGTCTCTGGGTTATGAACCTGTCCCTCCAGCTTGTTCTGTTGATTATGGTAATAAGGTTAAGATCTCTGGAGCGTATAGTGAGGAGGGATTGGGATTTCTTTAGATGTACGATTTCTAACAGAGCTGGGTCAGACATGGCTTTGAAAGTCAAGCAGAGATCGCCTCTAAGTAGGCGATATGAGAGAGAGTAGTTAGTTTTTCGAGTCTGTCCATATAAGACAAGTGTTTAAGGCCTAGGATCCTCTTTGTGAGGTACTTTTGTGGCCTCTCCAGTTGTTGCAGGTGTCTAAGTGAGGTACATGCCAAATAGGGCACTGCACTCGATGATTGGTCTAATGAGAGAAGAGTAGAGACAGAGAGACAATTACCTCTTTCTGGATGCAAAACCCTTAGTAATGAGACGTGCCACAGAGAAGGACTTTCTGACCACAGTGGCAATGTGGTGGTCAAAAGAGATGTTGCTGTCAACCTGTGTTCCCAGAGTTCATATGACGCCTTCTCTGTTCAGAGGACTACCATCGATGTGGTAATTCATGGGAACTGGGTTTTTCCCAAAGGGGATGACAACACACATTTTGGCATTGAGCTTAAGGCCATGGTTCTGACACCAGTCGTTGGTCTCAGTGAGGCCTTCCTGTAGGATGTCATCACTTGGGGAGTTAATTATGACTCCCAACTTGCAATCGTCTGCAAACTTTTTCAGCCAGAGTCCATTCATGTTAGCCTGGACTTCAGAGAAGTAGATATCAAACAGGAGAGGACCCAGGTCCGAACACTGTGGGACTCCATTCGTGACTGGTCGGCAGTCTAACTTGGAGTCCTCTACTTTCACACTGTGGGTTCTATCTGTGAGCCAGTTTGCAACCCACCTAGTGATATAGGAGTTGCTGCCTAGCTTAGTGAGTTTTTCTAGGATTCCTGACTGGGGAATGGTATCAAAGGCTTTGGCCACGTTAAGACAGGCTGTATGAACCACGTTGCCCTTCATCCACGGCTCTGGTGACTGACTCAAAGAAGTCGACCAGGTTGAGCAGGCATGACCTACCCTTCACAAAACCAAACTGTGTGGGATCCAGAGTTTGGATATTCCCTATATCCTTGTTTATTAGGTCCATGATGATGCGTTCCATAGCCTTGCATATCAGACTCGTCAGGCTAATGGGGTGATAGTTCCCAGGGTCTGTAGTCACTCCTATTTTGTGGAGAGCGATGACTAGCAGTACGCCATTTGGTAGGAACAAAGCCTGAGGTGAGGCTGTGATTGACCAGGGCGCACAGGTGAGGTGCCAGTTCACTCTGTATTTCATGTAGAAAACAGTCAGAGATATTGCTGGGTCCCAAAGAAGCTGTATTCTTCGCCTTGGCCAGTGCTGTTTTAACCTGTGCATCAGTAATACTGGGTGCCTGACAATATACTGGTATTGTGATTGGCTCTTATTTTTTTTTTTGGGGGGGGGGGGGTAAAGTTGGCATTGAATCTGTCTGCCAGTATATTGTCAATATCTGTTGGTTTGATATAGGAGGTGCCATTCTGCAACAGCTCCGAGCAAATCTGGGTATTGCCATGGAGATTCTTTACATAACTCTAGACAAGTTACATTGAGGGTGTGGAGAATGGGATGTTCAATTCCCAATATATGGGATACAAGATCCTGAGTCAGTTTCAGTATCCATGGAGGATATTTCAAGTGAGACCATAGAAAGGGGAACCATATCTGTTTTAGCCAGAAGGGGCCAATGAGGATGACTCAGCTCTTCAGTCTAGTTGGTTTATGTAAGATTTTGGAATCAAAGGAAGAGGGGAGTAAACACAGAGAAAACTGGGGGGGGGGGGCAATGGTGAATCACAGCATTTCTTGGTGACTCCCCTGGAGGGGGGGAATTAGAGCAAAGTACTTGATGCACTTGTTCAGGGGTGAGGCAAGGCAAGGCTGGCCCCCAGTGGCTGAAGATCATATCTGCTAATGAAGGCTTGAGACCCCACACATGGGGAATCAGAATGGATCTGTGGAGTCTGCCAGTGTGTTTGTTTTCCCCAGTATGTGCACTGCAAGGAGAAAGTGGTCTGAAAAGATTATAGGTGACCACTGCACAGACATGCACTTTATTTTGCTTTTGCCTCTTCTTAAAAGTACTCAATTGTATTTATTCTGCTCCATTTATTACTGCTTGGCAGTAGCCTAATTAAATTCTGTTACTCTAAGCCTTTTGGTTTAAAGCACTTGGGCTTCAGACCAGTTGTTTTACATTAAGAAGCTTTGTGGTCTGCACTGTTGTGGCAGTACAGGTAGCTTACATCCTTCTAAGTTTGGAGCTGCTGATTGAAGGCTTAATGTCTGTTATTCTAAAAGTGCATTCATTCTGGTTTAAGCACTTGGGGTTTGCGACAGTTATTTTACATTAAGAAGGTGTGGTCTGCACTCTTGTGGGAGGAGAGGGTAGATTCTGCCCTTCTGAGCTGGGAGTTTCTGGTTAAACCCTTAATGTGCTTGCTTATTTGAACTGCTTCTTTCTGAAATTGGTCCGCCTTGTTTACTGTAGCATTGACTAAATTCAGACCTGCTGAATCTAGCTTTGTTTGTATAGCTTGAGCACTAATCCACACCAACATTTTTGGAGAAGGTCCCCTGGAACCTAGTGGCAGGAGTGTGCAGTTAGAACTTGTCTGATCGAAGACTGCTGTAATGGGGCTCAGTTTTTAGCTTTTTATTGGTTAATTTGTTTAAATCAGTTTGCTCATTTGCTACTGTTATATTAAAAAAATACACTTTATGCATTGTCGCTTAGCTTGGGTTAAACTATTCCTAGAGCCATAAAGTCTGCTCTTCAAATTTTCCCTTACAACTACCTAGTGTTTTAGTTTTAGCACAAAAATCTGTTTCTTTGAGCTCAGCACTTCTTCAAAACTCACTGTAAGCACTAAATAAACTACAAATTAGTACAGCATTCAACTTTCCTCACTTATCTAGAGGAAAACAGTTTTTAGTACTTAATAAATAAGCACCTATCCAGGCATGTCAGAGTCAGCTCCCAGTGTTTTCTCCTGTCTACCTGATGAATCTGGGCATCTTGGGGAAATGCAGCAATTGCCTCGTACACAGATCACCCTCTCTTCTCCTCCTACCACCCAACACCACAACATGTGAGAGATGTACTTATATAGTCAAACTGGAAGCAAAGCTCTGTTCACCCAAGACTGGACTAGACAGTCAAGAAGAGATGGTAAACACTTGCACCACACCACACTCATCACATAGTCCCTCAAAACCTACACAACTAAAACACACACAAACACAAAACACATCAGTTGCTCTTGCTTGAGGACTGCCCTAACCTGTCAGGAGCCCCCATAGTAGGAGGACAGGTCCTGGTGGAAGAACCCCACCAGTGGAAAATAAATACCAATATGTAACTTGTAAGGAAAGGAGAACAACAGGGAAGAATGGTAATAAAAGGAGAAAGAGAATAAAGGGGGCTGGAGGGAGGGAAACCAGGACTGCAACAGTGAATATACTCAAACATCTACATTTGAGGTAAGTGTACACAACTGTACTATGTTCTTCGTCTTTCACTGTTGCAGTCATCACATTTGGGTAGATTCCCAAAGCTGAAGAAATGGAAGAAGGCAGTCAAGGAAATTAGGGGCTGGCTAGGAAGCCCTGCAAGACTGCAGATGCAAACCCTGCCCTGGATTTGGAGAATAGAGGCAGGTGGTAATGCTTGGTAAAAGTGTGAACAGATGTCCAGGTGGCAGCCTCCAGGATGTCCCTGGTGGGGAACTCCCCTGAGGAAAGCTGTAGAGGTGGAGGCTGCTCTTGTGGAGTGTGTCCTGCCCCCTTGGGGGGAAGCTTTACATGTTGTCTGTAGCAGAAATGGATGCAATGTGCTATCCATTTGGAAATGGTTTGTTTGGAGATGGCTTTTCCTTCTCCCCCTGTAGCAAAGCTAGACAGCAATAAATCAGATTTTCTGAAGGCTTTATTCCTGTCCAGACTGGATCTGAGCTGTCTGTGCACATCTAGAGAGTAAATAATCCTTTCACCTTTGTCTGGGGATTAGGAAAGAAGGTGAGCAAATGAATGGAATGGTTGAAAGCCACACTGGACACCACCTTGGGCATGAAGGATAGGAGGGATACACTGTCTGCATGGAAGATGATGAAGGGCTCCACAGCCATGAGTGTTTGCAGCTCAGACTCTTCTGGCTGAAATGATGAGCAGAAGTAATGCTGTCTTCCAGGAGAGAAATTTTAGCTCTGCAGAAGAAGCTGGCTCGAAGGGGGGGGGGGGTGAGCTTTTCCAAGAAAAAGTTAAGATCCCAAGCTGGTGTTGGTGCCCTTCTGGGGGGCCTCAACTTGCTAGCCCCTCTAAAGAACTGTTTGATCAAAGGGTGTGAGAAAAGGGGCTGCTCAGTGGGAAAATGAGCAGAAATAGCAGAGGCATGAATTTTTATACAGGAGAAAGAGGCCACTGTGTAGTATGTTGGCTAAGTAATCCAGGATGAGAGGGATGGAGGGCTGTTCCATATTGACACTCTTAGCCTGGATCCAGGTGCAGAAGCTTTTCCATTTATATGCATAAGACTTTCTGGTGTTAGGACGTCTGGCCTCACAGATAACATCCAGAAACTGTTTACTGAGGATGGCAGATTGCTTCGGGATTTTGGAATAAGCCAAGCTCCCAAACTGAGTGTCTGCAATTGGGGATGCAAGAATTCCCCTTCCCTCTGGGTCAGGAGGTTTGGAATCTGTAGAAGATGCCAAGGGGGCAGCGGGGACAGGCTGCGCACCAAAGGGTACCACTGTTGAAGGGCCAAGTCTGGAGCTATGAGAATGGTCCTTGGTTTTTCCTGCCTTATTTTGAGCAGTACCCTGGGGATGAGAGGTAGGGGAGGAAAGGCACTGACCCACAGGAAGGACAGCGCATCCACGTTCCAGGCCATGCAGTGATGCTCCCTAATGCAGAATTTGCTGAGCTGATGGTTGGTGTGGGAGGCAAAGAGGTCGACCTTTGGGGTTCCCCATTTCTGAGTTATTAGGGTGAAGGTACTTTTGTTGAGTTGCCACTCGTGTGGGTCCAGAAGATTTCTGCTTAATTGGTCTGCCAGAGAATTGAGAGAGCCTAGTAGGTGTTGTGCTAACAGGTGTAGTTGCATGGAAGAGGATGTGAGCCAAAAGGTCACGGCTAGCCTGCACAGAGGGTAGGAGTGAGCCCCTCCCTGCTTGATGATGTGACACATCACAGTGGTGTTGTCCGTTTTGATCAGGAGAATCCCTGGAGAGAGAAGGGGTTTGAAAGCTATCAAGGCGTGCTGCCGAGCCATCATCTCTTTTTGACTGACGTGCAGTGGGTTTGGCTGTGGGCTCCATTAGCCCTGTATGCACCTGCCGTCCAGGTGTGCACCCCAAGCATAGTCTGATGCGTCTGTGGTGAGGGTCTGGGCAGCGGGGGGTGGGGAGAAGGGCAGTCTCTTGTTGTGGGAACATGCTGTTGCCCACCAAAGAAAATCCTTTCTAAGGCAAGGAATTGCTGGTAGAAAAGTTTCCAGGTCTTAACAGTGTTGACACCCAAGACTCTTTATCAAAGACTCTTTACGTATCATCGAAGGTTCCTCATATCCAGTCTGGCATATGGAATTAGTATGCAAGATGCCATAAACCCCAGAGTTTGCAGGATCTTCCTTGCAGACAGCTGGGGCCGGGGTGACTAGTTGAGAGAAATAGGCTGTCAGAAAAATTTATTTCGCTGATGTAAGGTATGCCATCTGGGATGCTGTGTCCAGTCTTGTTCCCAGGAAGATTATCTTTTGGGTGGGCACCTGTTTGGATTTCTTTTTGTTGATTGTGCACCCTAGGGAGGTTAGTAGGGTCTTTACAAAGGACAGGTGCTTGAACAGTTTTCCTGGCTGTTTGCCTGAATAAGGCAGTAGTCTAAGTATGGGTAAATTTGAATATTTGTCTGCAAAAGGAAATGGTCGGAGCCAGACATTATCTGAAAACTCTGGGAGCAGTAGACTAGCCAAAAAGAAGCGCAGAGAACTGAAAGTGTTGAGATCCTGCCCTGAAGCGGATATATTTCATGCAGGATTCCCTGATAGGAATGTGGAGGTAGGTCTCTTTTAGATCTAGGGTGCCTAGCCAAGCATCTTTGGAGAGCATGGGTAGCAGCTGTTGGAGGGTGAGCATTTTTAATTTTGGTATTACCAGGAAGGTGTTCAGAATGAATAGATCAAGGATGGGGCGCCAGGTGCCCTCTTTTCTGGGTACCAGTAAAAGTCTGGAGTAGAAGCCTTGGCCTATCTGTTCTGCAGGAACATGCTCTACTGCCCTAAGAGAGCAGGGAAAGGATTTGCTTTTGAACCTCTGCCCACTGATTTGGTGTAGAACTGGGAGCCCTTTTGTGGTTGGAAAGGTGTGGAAGGAAAATTTGTATCCCTGAGACACAATATTCAGAACCCATTGGTCCTTGGTAATGGTGGCCCAGGTGCTTGAGTGAAAGGAGAGTTTTCCTCCTAGGTGATAAGTGAGGGGGGGGGGGTGGACGAAGTGAGTCATTGTGAGTTCTTGCCATAGGGGGTGGCTTACACCTCCCTGGTTTTAAGGTGGAGGTAAGTCCACTGCTTAGATCTCAGCATTCCCTGGGGCTGCTGTCTGGGGTGTGTATCCACGGGGCCTAGGCTGGGCTTGTTTACTTGGAGCAGGAAAGGACCAGTACTTGGAGGGACAATGCCTGCTGAATTCTAGGGGGCTCGACCAGAACCTAGGGGGCTCAACCTGTAAGAAATCCTTAACTGTTTGCATAAATTTTGCTTTTTCTTCCATCTTTTCTAAGACCTCATCCGCCTTAGTGCCAAATAAGTTATTTGTGCAAGGGGGCATCCAACAATTTAGATATGACATGGTCTGGCAGGGGCCATGCATGTCTTCTAATGACAGATCCAGTGACTGCTACCCTGCAAGAAGCTTCTATGGCGTCAAAACCACAGTGCAAAGTGTGTTTAGTTACTTGACTTGCAAAATGCATCAAGTCTTGTAAATCTTTACTTTCTGCCCAAGGAGGAAGGGAAGACATTTATTGTTTAAGGAGTGCCAAGGTATGTTGCTGAAATTTCAGCATATGGAACCGACAATTTAGTACCCTGATAGTTAGCTGTAGGATTTTTAAAAAAGATATTTGTGAGAGTCAGGGACTCTATAGTATCTGTCTGGTTTTCTGAGAGCAGGAGGCAGGGCATCAGGAGTCAAGCTGGATTTGATGAAATCATCCTCCACAACATCCAGGACTGAGGGGGTATGGCCAAGGGTCTGTGTTGCGGGAAGATCTAGGAATTCCCCGAGTCTCTGTGTTGCGGAAGATCTAGGAATTCCCAGAGTCTCTTTTTAGAGTGAGGGTAGTCCTGACTCTCCCATTGGAAATGCTCCCTTAAAGTATGCAGGGTTTCCCCAAAGGAAAATTCCTCTGGGGGAGAGGCTGAAGGAATGGAGTCCTCTGCATCAAAATCCTCATAAGTGGAGAGGGGTTGCATGTCTTCATAGTCCGATGCATCAGATTCATCTGACTCTTGTTCAGACAGAACTACATGGGACAGATCTCTTTTCCTTTTGGAGGGGGTACCTTGGCTTCCCCTGATCAGCATGATAAGGTCTTCTGCCATTTTAAGCAATTGAGACTGAGGTGAGGTAGCAGGCACCCTAGAGTGGGTCATCGGATTCTTGGGTGTGGTTCGAACCCTGGGCCTAAGAAATTCGGTCCTTTTTGAAAGAAGACGTCGGTTTGTCTCAAAATTTGGTAGTGCAAAGGACTTCCTTGGAAGCCAGTGCCACCGGACCCATCCAAGGTAGAGACGGCCACAAGATCCTTAGTCGAAGAAGAGTTTTGCGGCATGCCAGACTCCAAAAGGGTCTTGGTAGCGGCCTGTGAATCAACTAAAGCAGGCATCAAGAGCTGCAAAAGTGCCTCACTGAGTACCGGAAGACTGATTACTAGCTTAACGGAAGCGTCGTTAGTAGGTATGGACCTGTGCTTCCTGTCTCTAAGTTTTTTTTCGGAAGATCTGCTGTCGGATGGCTTACCGAAGCCATATCTGAATTCGAGAACTGCAAACGAAATTATCTGGCTCAATAAGGGCCGGATAAAGAATAGTTTTGGCGTTGAACAAATCACAGAAATGACAACGGGGGACATCGTGGTCTGGGCCTAAATAAGTGACGCAGTAAGAGTGAAAGTCTCGGTGTGGTATTTGCTTTCCATGGGCGATAAAATTTACTTTTTCTGACATCGGTTAGTGCAAGAAGAAAGGATCCCCAACGGGGTACTTCGCTTTAGAAGACTTCAACTTCAATTCGGTAACTGAAAACTCAGGTAGCGGCCAACCAGCACTCATGCTAAAGTACAGTTTTGTACCTACCATAAATGTAGATGTTCGAGGATCTACATTGCTGCAGTCATGACCTGTGGGTAGTCCGCTGTCCTCGGTCGGCCCGAATACCAAAGGGCTAGGCTGGCGTCGGTCATTGTCGCCTAGAGCTGACGTCAGTACGCAGTAGTACTTAAGTGCATGACCGACGCCATATCCTCAGTCTTTCTTGCCCCAGATGTCAGAAGGCCTAAAAGGAAAGGCCAAAGCCAAAAAATAGGAAAAGCCCAAGAACCCCCAGTGTGGAAATAACGAATATCTCCAAAAGAAACCCAGCAACCCCAACCTATAGAGGGAAAGGAGGGGGGGGGGGGAATTGGACTGCAGCAATGTAGATCCTCGAACATCTACATTTATGGTAGGTACAAAACTGTACTATGTTCTTCGTCTCACATTGCTGCAGTCATGACCTGTGGGTAGAATCCCAAAGCAAAGGAAAAGGGAGGCTGGCAAACTACAAAGCATTAGGAGCTGCTAACATGCCCTGTAAAACTGCAGTGGCAAACCCAGCCCTGGACTTGGAAAAGAGAGGGAGATGGTAATGCTTAGTGAAAGTGTGTACAGAACTCCAAGTAGCTGCCTCCAAACTATCCTTAGTAGCTACACCTCTCAAAAAAGCAGTAGAAGTGGCAGTAGCCCTAGTAGAATGAGGCCTGATCCCAGCAGGAACATCCTTCCCATGATGAGAATAACAAAAAGCAATACAATGACCAATCCACTTTGAAATAGTCTGCTTTGAAATAGCTTTCCCCTGTGAACTCAAAGCAAAAGAAACAAATAACTGTTGAGTCTGTCTGAACTCCTTAGTTCTGCTCAAGTAGTAACGTAACTGCCTGTGGATATCCAAAATTCTAGCCTTTACATGTTCTGACAAATTTTGATCCTTAAGCCAAGCATGCCTACGAATAACAGAACCTGTAGCAGCCACCCTAGAAGAAGCCTGAAGAGCATCCAAACCACACTGCAAAGAATGCTTGCCAACTTGATCTGATGCATGAACCAACTCCTGGAGCTCCTTACACTCTATACCCTCAGATAAAGCATCCACTTTAGATTTCAGTTGGCCTAATAAAAAGTTCTGATACTTCAGCATATGAAATTGGCAATTCAAAGCCCTCATAGCTAACGTAGAGGACGTGTACACTTTTTTCCCCCACCTATCTAACGCTCTAGAATCTTTATCCAAAGGAACTGGATTCTTAGCCAAAGAGGCCCTAACACCCTTCGGGCCTTGACTAATAGTTTCCGGATCAGCTCTAGGACTCTTGTACAAATACTTATGTGCCTCTGGAACTCTGTAATACCTGTCTGGCTTAACAGGGGCCGGAGGCAGAGAATCAGGATTAAGGGAAGATTCAGAAAAAACATCCTGAACAACATCTAAGACAGGAGGAATAGCCAAGGGCCTATGTTGTGGCAGAAACAAAAATTCTCTAAGCCTTTTCCGAGAATCTGAAAAATCTTGATCTTCCCACTTGAAATGCTCCCTCATGGTATGTAAAGTTTCAGAAAAAGAAAAATCTTCTGGAGGAGAAGCAGAAGGACAGGAGTCCTCTGCATCCGAATCAGAATAGGAAGGAAAATCCTGAATTTCTTCAGCTGAGGAATCAGAGTAGTCTGAGGAATGATCCATTCCCTCTAAATCTGCCTCCACCCTAGGCCTCTTCTCTGGGGGGGGGGGCATAGAACCCCTGATCAAAGTAATCAAGTCCACCGCCATTTTCAACATATGCTTTTTAGGAACAGGGGCTGGAGAGCTAGAAGTATGACCAGGGCCAACAAGACCAGATTTGGCCTTAGAATGGCCTTTAGCCACTGAAGAAGAAGGCCTAATAACCTTTTGTAAGGATGGAACTACAGAAACCTGAGAAGCACCCTCGGCCTGGCCTAACTCCTGAGAGGCCAACTCCTGTAAAAGTAAAGGTTCCCCCTGGGATTCAGCCGAACCCTCGGCAGGATCCACAGATTCAACCGGAGGCTCCGAAGAACCGGCGTCCGCAACAGACGACTCATCCGGTTTAGACCTCAAAGATTTATCCTTGCACTTTTTAGCGGTAGCGGGCGTCGGAGGATCCGACGGCATGTTATAGTTACACCGCTTACCGAAAACAAGCCTGGCACAGTCTAACCTTCGTTTAATGGTGCGCTTATTAAATCTAGCACAAAAGCAACACCCGACTACGTCGTGCTCAGGCCCTAAGCAAGGAATACAGAGAGAATGATAATCCCTATGAGGTATCTGTTTCCCACAAGAAATGCAATTATTAACTTTTTCTGACATCCGGATAACTGAGGCAAGAAAAGACAAAAATTTCTAGCGGGTACTTAGCCCAACTTGGTCTCCGGTCTGAAACTCGGTAAATGAAAATTTCAGAACGCCGAACGGCACTTGCAAACTCTGCTTCTGCTTCGGACGACGCGGCAAGATAGACTGAGGATATGGCGTTGGTCATGCGCTTAAGTACTACTGCGTACTGACGTCAGCTCTAGGCGACAATGACCGACGCCAGCCTAGCCCTTTGGTATTCGGGCCGACAGAGGACAGCGGACTACCCACAGGTCATGACTGCAGCAATGTGAGACGAAGAACATCTGCTTCTGCAAGATGGAGATGGAGCCGATGGCTTGACAGACTTCGGGGATTTCGCTGGCCGAGTACTTTTAGCCGGAGAAACCTGAGGCTTCAATAATCCCCGAAGGATTAATTTGTTTTTGAGCTCCTGCAGGACCCTTGGAAAGCGTGACATATAGAACAGGAGTTCTGCAAGTGAACTGCGCCCAAACAATAAACACAACTAGTGTGCCCATCTGTCAGAGACATTTTCTGACAGCATGAGTCACACTTTTTGAAGCCAGATACCTTGGTATCTTTAGACATTATAGAACAACCACCACAAAGTACAGTTTTGTACCTACCATAAATGTAGATGTTCGAGTGCTCATACAGCTGCAGTCATAACAGATGGGTTATCCTGCCGTCAGGCGGGTCCTCGGTTGGCCGAATTCCAAAGTCTAGGTCCAGCGTCGGTCCTCGTCGCTTCTTCCCTGACGTCAGTGCGGCAGGGGTAAGAAAGAGTCAGCCGACGCCATTTTCTTCAGTTTTTCTTGCCCCAAATGTCAGGTGCCCCCAGAAGGAAAGCAAACATAATGTTATGCAAAAATGCAATGTTGATAAATCAAAAACAGTAGTTGCAAGCAAATACACCATAAAAGAATACCCCAAAAAGGTTATATGAAAAGTGTGTGTCATAAGGCATGTCCTAAGAGGGGATGGAGGGAGGGAGGGAAACCTGGACTGCAGCTGTATGAGCACTCGAACATCTACATTTATGGTAGGTACAAAACTGTACTATGTTCATCGTGCATACAGCTGCAGTCATAACAGATGGGTAGAATCCCAAAGCTAAGTAAGGGTGGTAGGCACTAAGTGGAACTAGGAGGGGCTAGGATGCCCTGCAGGACTGCTGTGGCAAAGCCCGCTCTAGATTTAGAGTATAGTGGGAGGTGGTGCTTGGAGAAAGTGTACACTGAACTCCAGGTGGCTGCTTCCAAAATGTCCTTGGTAGGGACCCCCCTGAAGAAGCCTGCAGAGGTAGCTGTGGCTCTGGTGGAGTGGGATCTGATGCATGCAGGCACAGTTTTTCCATGAAATGAGTAACAAAAGCATATGCAGTGGGCTATCCATTTTGAAATTGTCTGTTTGGAAATAGCCTTTCCTTGAGCACCTGTAGCATAGGACACAAAGAGTTGCTCAGATTTCCTGAATAGCTTTGTCCTGTCCAAATAATAACGAAGTTGTCTGTGAATGTCCAAGGAATGTAGTAGTCTTTCCCCTTTGTTTTGTGGATTAGGATAAAAGGTAGGTAAGTGGATAGTCGGATTCAAAGCTACACTGGATACTACCTTTGGCATAAAGGTAGGGTTGGTTCGTAAGAAAACTCTGTCCTGATGGAAAATGATGAATGGTTGCACAGCCATGAGGGCCTGTAGCTCCGAAACCCTGCGAGCTGAGGTGATAGCCAGAAGAAAGGCTGTTTTCCATGACAAGTACTGTAAGACTGATGAAGAAGCTGGCTCGAAGGGAGGAAGGGTCAGATTTTCCAATATGAAGTTGAGGTCCCAAGCAGGGACTGGTGGTTTCCTTGGGGGTTTTATATTCTTTGCCCCTCTGAGGAACTGCCTTAAGAGAGGATGAGAGAATAAAGGAGGATCTGTGTTGTATTGTGCAGAAATGGCTGAAGCGTGGATCTTGATGGAGGAGAAGGAAAGTCCATTGTTTAACATCTCCGCTAGGTACTGTAAAATATATTTATTACCCAAGGATTCTGTCCCTTCTTTTGATTCCAGGCACAAAATCGTTTCCATTTGGTGGAGTAGGCCTTTCTAGTAGAAGGTCTTCTGGCCTCCAAGATGACATCCTGCACCTCCTTGGAGAGGGGAAACTGTTGGGAAATCAAGGAATTCTCCATGCAGCTAGATTTAGAGTTTTGAGATGGCTGTGAAGAGTTTTGTAGTTGTGCTGGGACAACAGAAGAGGGACTAGAGGTAGGATCCATGGTGGGGAATGTGTCAGGCTCTTCAGGAGCGGATACCAGTGTTGCCTTGGCTAGTCTGGAGCAATGAAATCATTTTCGGCCTCCATGCTCTGGCTTTTAATAGAACTTTGGGCAGCAGAGGAAGAGGCGGGAAGGCATAGACTGTCAATGTTGCCCAATTGAAGGAAAGTGCGTCCACTTTCCAGGCCTGTGGATGATAGGTCCTTGAACAAAATTTTTTCAACTGGCAATTTCTGTGGGTAGCAGAGAGATCTATGTCTGGCTGTCCCCATGCCTGAGTTATCTTTGTGAAAACTTGAGGATGCAACTTCCATTTGTGTGGATCTGTCATATTTCTGCTTAAGTTGTCTGCCAGTGTGTTTTCCTTCCCTGGCAGGAATTGTGCCTGTAGTTGAATTTGCAATTCCAGAGCTGTGTTCCATAGGGTCATGGCTTGCCTGCACAGGGGTATGAATGAGTTCCCCCCTGTTTGTTTATGTACCACATCACTGTGGTGTTGTCTGTCCTTATCAATAGCTGGCCTGGATGCAGTAGGTCTTTGAAAGTCATAATAGCCTTTTGCACGGCTAGCATTTCCTTTTGGTTGATGTGAAGGTGCTTCTCTTTTCGGGTCCATTTTCCCTGAATGCACTGATCTGTCATGTGTGCTCCCCAGGCATAGTCTGAGGCATCTGTTGTGATGTTTTGAGTTGCTTGAGGTACAGAGAAAAGAAGACCTGTGTTTCTTTGGCAAGCTTGAGCCCACCACATAAATTCCTTTTGAACGCATGGAATGAGTGGTATAATTGCTTCCAAGCTGTGGCTGTGTTGAGACCATAAGTTTCTTAGGTACCATTGAAGTTTCCTCATATGCAGCTTTGCACATGGGATTAGTAGGATGCAAGATGCCATGAATCCCAGAGAATGCAGGACTTTCCTTGCAGCTAGACTGGTGTAAGTTGCCATTTTTCTGAAGTATTGAGACAGCTGCCCTTGCTAGTCTGGCGTGAGGTAGGCCATCTGGGTGGTTGTATCCAAGCTGGCACCCAGGAAAATTATTTGTTGAGAGGGTATTAGTTTTGATTTCTTTTTGTTGACTGTGTATCCCAGGAAGTTCAACAGTTTTATTACAAACGCCAGGTGCTGCAGTAGTATGTCCTTGCTGTCCGCTTGGATCAGGCAGTCGTCCAGATATGGGTAGATTTGTATCCCTTGTAGTCTGCAGAAGGCGATTACTGATGCCAAGCATTTCGTAAACACTCTAGGTGCAGTAGATAAGCCAAAGGGCAATGCAGAGAATTGGTAATGGGTTGAACCTGCAAGAAATCTGAGGTATCGTCTGCAATCTTGTCTGATAGGGACATGCAGGTATGCCTCCTTGAGGTCCAATGTTACCAGCCAAGACTCCTTGCCTAGCATGGGAAGAAGCTGCTGTAGTGTGAGCATCTTGAATTTTGGCACCTGTAGAAATGTGTTTAGGATGGATAGGTCTAAGATAAGTCTCCAATCTTTGTCTTTCCTTGGTACAAAGAATAGTCTGGAATAAAACCTTTGACCTTGTTCTTTTGCAGGTACCTCTTGAATTGTGCATGTCCATGAGAGCTGAAATTTATTTTTGTGCCTCTGCCCTTTGATTTTGTGGCAGGTTTGGCATGCCTCTCATTTTTGGAAGGGTGTGAAAGTGGAACCTGTAGCCTCTATCTATAATGTCCAGAATCCATTTGTCTTTTGTAACAATATGCCAATTTTTTGAGAATAATGTCAGTTTTCCACCCAAAGGTGCTGCCATTAAAGCTTTGCTTGGCAGGTGTAGGGGTTAGTCATTGTGTCTGTTTTCTAAAAGACTGTGATCTATCTTCTCCACCTCTTGGGGTTGGTGCTTGCCACTGTCTGGCTCTGAAAGATCCTTGAGGTTGCCCTCTACCCCTTGGATGCCTGTATCTGCCCCTCTGAGGTCTGTCCGTGGCTGGAAAGGACCAATTTTTTTGAAGGCCAGTTTCTGCTGAAACGTGGAGGCTGTACCTGCAGGAAATCTTTCACTGTTTGCACTGATTTCGCTTTTTCCTCCATTTTCTTTAGCACCTCCTCAGCTTTAACACCAAACAATTTTTTGAAGAGGTGCATCTAATAATTTAGCTTTGACATGATCTGGTAAGGTTTGCTCTTTCAGCCAAGCATGCCTACGTATAACAGACCCCGTAACAGCAGCTCTACATGAGGCCTCTAAAGCATCAAAACCACACGGCAAGGTATGTTTACCCACTTGCTCTGCACCATGCAACAAATCCTGCAACTCTTTTAAATCTGGTTGTTCTGGTTGTGTCATCTTGCTTTTCAGCGGAGATATCAAAAACTGTTGATACTTTAACATATGGAACTAACAGTTTAATGCCCTCATGGTTAAAGTGGCCGAGGTGTACACCTTTTCCCCCCACCTTTCTAAAGCTCTGGAATCTCTCTCTGAAGGTAATGGGTTTTTAGCAGTAGAGGCCTTAATTCCCTTGGGACCCTGTGAAATAGTTTCTGGGTCAGCAGTATGGCTTTTATATAGGAACTAGTGAGAATCAGGAACCCGGTAATACCTGTCTGGTTTAACAGGAGCTGGAGGCAAGGAATCAGGATTAAGGCAGGCTTCTGTGTACACATCATCCAATATATCTAAAACAGGAGGGATAGCCAGAGGCCTATGCTGGGGGAGCAGAAGACATTCCCTGAGCCTTTTCTTTGAATCTGAGTAATCTTGGCCTTCCCAGTGAAAGTGTTCCCTCAATGTATGCAGGGTTTCCCCAAAAGAGAAGTCCTCAGGGGGACGGGACGGAGGGAATAGACTCCTCTACATCAGAGTCTTCGAATAGAGAATAGGCATAATCCTGGTCCTCAGATAGTTCTGAGGTAATAGAAGCTTGATCTGAGGAAGGGTAGTCTTCCTCTAATCTGGGCCTTTTGTCAGAGGGGGGTTGAGAACCCCTGATAAGAGTAATCAAACCTTCAGCCATTTTAAGCATCTGTTTTTTAGGCATGGTGCCTTGAGAGGGGGTCTGAGGAACTTGTTTTTTGGATTTCATGGCTGTTTTAGATTTAGTGAAGGCTTTAATAGATAAGGAGGAAGGCCTGAAGAACCCTTGAGAAATGGCAGGCCTGTCTAAATTCTGAGTTTCTCCGCCAGGTGTGGCGTCGGTATCAGTAGTAGGAATGGGGGCCGAGGAGCCTGCGACCTCAGGCACTGAAGACCCCAGTAATGCATTGTCATCGGTACTCAGGGGCTGCGTAGGTACCTCGCTGAGTACCGGAGAACCGGTAGTCGGCCTTAGCGTGGTTTCAGTAGGTGGTGCGGAACTCGTATGTCAGTCCTTATCTTTGCGTTTTTTGCTCAAAACTGAAGTTGGAGTATCCGACGACATAATATAATTAAATTTTTTGCCAAAAAAGTGAAGGGCGAACTCCGCCCGACTCTTAATAGTGCGCTTGTTGAATCTAGCACAAAAATGGCAGGCCGAGACGTCGTGGTCTGGGCCTAAGCAAGGTATACAGAAAGAGTGGAAGTCCTTATGCGGTATTTGCTTCCCACATGAAATGCAATTATTAACTTTGTCTGACATCGGTCTGAGGCAAGAAAAGTTTCTAACGGGTACTTAGCTTTCAAGAAGACTTCGGCTGAAATACTTTCGTAAATCTCAGGAGCTGGCCGACCGGCACTTGTGAACTGCTTCTGCTTTGGGCACCGAGCGGCAAGAAAGACTGAAGAAAATGGTGTCGGCTGCCTCTTTTATACCCCTGCCGCACTGACGTCAGGGAAGAAGCGACGACAACCGACGCCGGACCTAGACTTTGGAATTCGGCCGACCAAGGACCCCGCCTGACGGCAGGATAACCCATCTGTTATGACTGCAGCTGTATGCACGATGAACATCAACAATAATAAAAAGCTATACTACAAAAAACAAGAAACAAAGACTTTTTTTTTTTTTTTGTTGTTACAGTTAAGGAGCAAAAAGGAAAGCCTTTAATTTAAACGGCTATCCTATGGGGGGGACTCTCTAATTTAAACAAGTTCAAGGAAAACAGAAGGCCTGGGAGTTATGGAGCGACGGCCAACAAAGCTAAAATACAGAAAATTTCAAGAACAAACAATATAGTAATAGAAAAAAAACTATACTAAGCCTGAGCCAGTAAGGAAGCAACCTCACAGCTGAAGTGGCAAACGAGATCTGGGTAGCTGATGCTGGGCATTCTGGAATAAGGGGTAGCCTCGAGCGAGTAAACAGCTCTCGAGCTACAGAAGATGGCCGAGTCAGAGCCAAGGATCGGCTCTGAACCAAAATAGCAAGAACGAAGGCAAGATGGACAACTTAACATGCAGTGTTCAGCTAGCTCCTCCTTACTGGCTGGTGCCACAACTATGACATCAAGTGGGATTCCCTTTCTCCAGTGGGGGTCTATCACAGGGGGAACTAAAAACTTGTCCCCACACTTGGGGATGGGCTCAACAGTGTCCAGTTCTTTCCAAACCTGCAGGAAACCAGGTCAATGAGTTCATCCACCGGGGAGGAAGGGGGGCTGTCACCACAAGACATAGATGGGCCAGCCATCTAAGCCACCAGGAACACCGATTTTTCAGGAGGAGAAGACTGGGAAGACCAGCCACCCTTCTGTTTGAGGATTTCCAGGCTGTCCCCAAAGGAGACATCATCAGGTGACAATTAGGAAGAACGTTCTCCCTCATCAAAATCACTGTCTTCCATGAGACACTCCATAGGGGAGTCGATGTGCCTCCTCTTACATGTTCTCTTCCGAGGTACCTCTTCCATGGGTTGTTCGGGAGAGGTGTCAGAAGAGAATGGAAATCCCTCCGGAGAACATGAGTGGAGGCTTCCTCGAGCTAGCTGACCCTGAGGAACAAAAATGATTGGCTCAGAGCTCAGATTCAATGATGACAGGATGACTCTCTATGTAAAGAGAAAGCCCTTTCTACTACTTGGAAGGCTGACAAACACGGGGAAATGCTCCCTCCTCTGATATGAAACAGCCAAAGACAGGATGTCAGTCCAACCCCAGATCCAAGCCCTCCAGAGACAATCAGACCAGAGCTGTCTAGGGCTGAGGCTCCAAGGGGAAGGGATGGTTCCAAAAGTAGAAGCCAAACCCCAACCTCTCAGATCCAAGACCTGCTCTTGTCCGATGGTATCAGAGCAGGTCTGGACAGGGACACCATCTGAGTAGAGAAGTGAAGCTTCCTCAGAACCAATGCTGAACCCCTCAAGGATCTTGCATCTTGGGACTGAATCCATGGGAGAGATAGCAGAAGGAGAAAGAACTGTCTTGGCAGGAGCACTCATGGATTCAGGAAGGGATGGAGCTGGTGAACCCCATCTGGATCTGAGCCATGAGAAATTTCCACATCTTCCTCTCCAAATATGCCTCTGTTAAACTCCTTGAAGACCTAGACGATGCAGTGGACAGTGACATGGAATACTTATTCGGGATTTTTAATAGCTGTGAAGGGACGGCTAGAGAAAGTGACTTCAAAATGAACTCTAGTATATGCCCTCTGCTGGCCAGATGTGAGGGCTTAGAATCTGAGAAAGAGGTGGATGGATAAAGGAGAGCTCACAGTAGGGGTTGAACCAGTCCAATCCGAGGAGTGGCGTGGATCTGAGGGCGGCCCAATGGACTTGGGAAATTAAGAGGTCGGATCAGAAACCTTCCTTAACTTTTCTGAGGGTTCCAAGATAGGTCTCAGAGGTCTTGGAATCCGCCATTTCCTTGAATCAGAGACAGGTTACGACATTTTGGAGTGGGCTTGATCCCCAGTTGAAGCTAGCAGTAACCCTTTTAAGAGTAGTTTATTTCTTATATCGAACAGCGCCCTAACATTGAAAGGAGCACAAACAGCACAAGAAGAGTTGAGATGGGCAACTCCGAGACAATACACTCACTTCTTGTGTGCATCAGAGTTAGGGATCTTATGTCCAAAAGAAGTCCACTTCTTAAAACCTGTAGGTTTCGCAGGCATCCTAGACAAAAGAAGTAGTAAACCCTAGAGAGTAGAGGGTTTAAACAGCAAGTAGTGTAACCTGAAGAGTATAACTCTTCGGCTCCGAACCCACGGGTAAGAATGTAGGCGAGATCAGACTACATAACATCCAAAGGTTATACGAAAGCACAACTTTTTTTTATTTTTACTATTTACAGAAATATATATGTGTGTATATATATATATATATATATATATATATATATATATATATATATATATATATATATATAAATATGTCTATATAAATATATAGATAGAGATAACTGTAATGGGACAAGAAAAAAACCAAGAGAAAGTACTAAGAAAAGGAAAAACAAACAGCAGGATAAGAAAAGGATCCTGACACCAATGGAAACTAGAGGGAGAAAAAAATTGTTACTACCATAACAGCAAATAGAAAAGGAGTATAACCAAAACATTGTTAGAGAAACTACACCAAAAAGGAAATCTCTTACAACTCAAGGTGGATTGTCCATCTTATCACGATGGTGCCAAATGAGATCTGAGGAGTTGGGATAGAATATAGCAATGTGGGTAGAGGGAGGAGCTCAAAGTTTGAATCCGAAGTCTTGTATATGTGGCCAAGTTGGACCCGAAGATTGGATCCTAGACCCCATTTATGAGGAGGAATGAAAAAGACAATACATCATTTATCTTATTAGTATTTGTATAAAACATTTCACTATATAAACTGTATGTTATATTTTAAAGCAATTTTTTATTGCATGCAGTCAGTGGTATTTTAAATCTGTATGGGGCAGTCTTCTCAATGACGGTCATATGTGTTAAAGATACTTAAGTACCTAATTACACTTTTTTGTTCTAAGAAATATAGATTTTACAATATAAACAAGAGAAGAAAGGCTGAAGAAAAGTAAGTTAAAGTTGATAATGCAATGATTAGGGCTGCTACTGTGGGACTGGGGTGTCAAATGTACTGATTACATCATCTTAGTTCTACATATAATAATTTCCTTTGTATGTACAAGTATGGCTGTCTAGAGTAATGTGTTTGACTTAATCAATGAACATTCTTTTTTCAAGCAAACAAGCCGTGCCTGTGGGTGCATCTGTTGACTTGGGGCGGTTATTCCTATCTAAAGGGTTAAAACCTCATTTGTTAAAAAAGTACGTTTCACATGTCGCAACCATCCTTTGCAATGGAAAGGGTAGAAAGCTTTGTATACCATTTACCATTTGGCAAAAATACGATCCCTACTGATTACCACATCAAGGGCAACCCCGTAAGCACACAACCTGTGGTGAGAGACATAGGCACTCGGGTTCATAATCTCACATTTGACCATCATGTATCAGCAGCAGTCAGAAAAGTCTTACTTGGTTCACATCTCATAAAGGGACTGCATCCAAAAAAAAGGAGGTTATTTCCACTCTGTACTCCTCCCTCATTAGACGAATAATTGAGTACAACGCCGTGTTTGGTATGTACCTCTCCAAACATCCGCAGCAGCGAAAAAGGCCAGTGAGATACCTCAACAAAGAGAATCCATGGCCTCCAACACCTGTCCAATGCGGACATGTTCAAATCATCATCAATCTACTTTGTATCATACAGATTGCTCAGGGGGTGATCTGTGCCTCACCCACAAGGATATCCCAGACCCCGTCTTACTAGAGATGTTCCCTATCCGCAAGTCTAACTCCTCACACATTACCCGCTCAAAAGGCCTTAATCTAATTTGCATCAACAAAACCTGCTGGAGAGAGAGGTTTGTCTTCAAGAGGCTGCCCCGTCTCTGGAATAGACTTCTCGTATACGTCAAACAGAGCACCTCGCTGGCCCTCTTCAAGCGGAACCCTGGCGAGTGGATGGGAAAACACAAATTAGTCTCAGGAGTTCCACTTGTGTCCCTCATTGACAGGGGCGTCAGGTGCTGACTGAGGTTTCTTGTTGGGGATAAACTTTTAACTAGGCTTGTAAGGGCACCAGGGCCATTAGCCTAGTAACCTCCTATAATCTTAAGCTTACAAGAGTTGGGAGTGTTCTAGAGATGTATTTGATTGTTTTAATGAAACATGTCTGACAAAAAAGTCTTTTGAGAAATGTTGACATAGGTTCAAATGGTGATGAGAAGAAACAACAGCTTAAAGGTTCATCCTGCCAAACATTAGTGCATGCATGCAAGACATAACATCTCATCAATAATGGCTACTCTATCCATAGTATCTTGCAATGTAAATGGCCTTACAGATATAGACAACAATGAAAAAGTACTAAATTTTATTAAGAAATGCAGAGTGTAGAAAGCAATGCTGCATAAAATACATTTTAAAAAAATGGCATGTGAATCTGACAAAGAAAGGATTAAAGAATGGATGTTCAGCAGATAAGGGGCAAAGGAAAAGGGGAGTAAATACTGATTGGTAGAGGGACTCCAATAGTGAAAGAAGAGGAAAAAAAAGACAATAATGTTAGATTGGTTTCAATAAGATGCTACTGGCAAGGGAGGAGGACTGCAATGGGATGTATTTATATTCTACCAAAAACTACTGTTATGAAGCTTAAGAAAAGTTTGGGAGCAATAATCAGTTTTCAGCAGGGGCTATTACTTATATGTGGTACTGGATCCTGATTTGCAACAGTGAAAATGTGTCAAATGGATCTAGAAGAGAAATATACAAAAGAGGGTAGATATCTACAAAATTTATGAAAATATTTGGTAATAAAGACGCGAGTTCAGTAGTAGGAACTCCTGACAGAATTTACATAGCATTCTTCAAGGTAAAATTACTGGGCTAGACTGGATAGAAATTATATTTCACAGGAACATGTGCATTTAATTGAAAGATAAACATCCAATAATTCAAATTGTGCACTGATAAAAGTTATTTGTAAGTTATCATGAAAGACAGAAATTTCTTCAGGAAAAATAGCTAGTGAGTGTGATAAAAAGGAAATTGTGTTTTAAAATAGGGTAGAAGTAAAACAGAAAGAGTATGGTTAAGTAATAAGAATTATTTATTTAAACGGGCTGACAAAGTTTTAAGTACTGCAGAATATGGGGAATCTCGCAGAAGAGGAGGAAATTAGAAGTTATGTACTCACCATAACGTTTCATCTGAGTAGGTGACTTCATTTGGATGCAACCTGTGGGTATCGGATCCGAGCCGGCATTTCAAAAGCTTTAGGCTCCGAGCTCCTAGCTCCTCCCTCTACCCATAATCCCCAGCCAAGCCCTAACTGACCTCAGATTGAGTTTGCCTATATAATACTAAAATAAAAGTATCTAAATAGATGCATAAACTCTCATTGTATAAAGGTCAGGGGGATGGGGGGGGGGGGGATGGTTGCATCCAAATGAAGTCACCTACTCAGATGGAACGTTATGGTGAGTACATAACTTCTAAATCTGAAGTAGGCAGACTTCATTTGTCTGCAACCTGTGGGACAGAGTCCCCAGCTACCTAAATCTTGAGCGGCCGTCATGGAAGGATGTTCCGGAGCACCGCTGAACCAAAGGATGCTCTTACCCTGGAAACAACATCCACCTTATAATGAGAAATAAAGGTATGAGACGAGGCCCAAGTGGCTGCTGCACAGATATCATCCAATGGTACTCGGGATTTAAACGCGGCTGACGTGGAAACTGCCCTAGTAGAATGAGCCGTAACCCTTTGAGGAGCAGGCCTACCTGAAGTGTCATAAGCCTGCAGAATACAATTAGCAATCAATCTCGATAGTGTGACTTTGGAAACTGCTTTGCCCAAAGCAAATTTAGCAAAGGAGACGAACAGCTGATCTGATCGTCTATGACCAGCCGTTCTGTGCATGTAAAAGCGCAATTGTCTATGAACATCTAAAGAATGCAGCTTATATTCTCCTTTGTTTTTGTACTTGGGGGAAAAACACAGGTAAGTTGATTGATTGGTTAATATTAGATTCCGAAGAAACTTTTGGGAGAAAAGATGGATTAGTCCTGAGGCACACCCTATCTGGAAAGAATGAAAGGTAAGGCGGTTTGATGCATAGAGCCTGAAGTTCCGACACTCTTCTGGCTGATGTGATGGCTACCAAGAAGGCAGTCTTCCAGGAAAGGTACTTTAGATCTGCAGAAGCTGCAGGCTCAAAGGGCGGAGCAGTAAGGGCCTGTAGAACTAAGGATAGGTCCCAAGGTGGTACAGCTTCTTTGACTGGTGGCCTCAACAGAAAAACTCCTTTGAGAAAGGTCTTACAAAGTTTCGCAGTCATGAGGGGAGCTGACTCATGACCCATATGATAATGGGAAATCGCTGCCATTTGTACCTTTACCATGGAAGAACTAGCCCCTTGATGAAAGAGGTCTGTTAAGAAATCCAGCACTGCAGACATAGGTGCTGAAAAAGGATCCATACTTTTCTGGACCGCCCAAATAGAAAACCTTTTCCATTTGCTCCGATAAACCTTCCTAGTGGAAGGTTTATGAGCCGCCACTAAAATGGCCTTGACAGGTGACGAGATACCGGGAGTCCTAATCAAGGATGGAACTGGAGCAGACAGGCTGCTAATTTCAGGGTGTGTAGATTTGGGACTGGAAGTTCTAGAGGATGGGAGATGAGATCCGGGATCGGATCCAGAATCCAGGGTGGATTCACTTTGAGACCATACATAAGGGAACCAGGGCTGACTAGGCCAGAACAGGGCAATGAGAATCATTCTGCTCCCCAAACTGTTGGCTTTCTGCAAGAGCCTCTGCATCAGAGGTAGTGGAGGATAGGCATAAAGGAGACCGGGAGTCCAAGCATGCACCAGAGCGTCTCTCGGGGATTCCCCAGGTGGGGGAAGTAGAGCGAAGAAACTGTCGCATTTGGCGTTTGAGTGAGAAGCAAAAAGATCGCAACAGGGTTGCCCCCAGACGGCAAAAATCTTCTTCGCTACCAGAGGATTGAGAGACCACTGCGTGCGGGGAAAGAATGGTGCGACTGAGCTTGTCCGCAAGGATGTTGGATTTTCCCGGAATGTGCGTTGCTACAAGAAAGCGTTTGGTGGAAATTGCCCATTCCCAGACTCTCATGGCCTCTCGACAAAGGGGATAGGACCTGGTTCCTCCCTGCTTGTTGATGTACCAGACTACCGACATGTTGTCTGTCTGGATCGCAATAGTCCCCGTAGGAAGAAGGCTGTGAAGTGCTTGCAACGCTAGGAGCACTGCCCTCATCTCCAGGACATTTATATGCAACGAGGTCTCTGAGGTGTTCCACGTGCCTTGGACAATCTTGCCTGCAGAATGCCCCCCCACCCGAGGCGAGAAGCGTCTGTGGTCACCGTGGCTCGGGGGAATGCTGCACAAAAGGGTCTCCCTGCTAGAGGCTCCGGAGACTGGAGCCACAAGAACAGGGAGTCCTTGCATGCCTTGCTGATCGCTATTGGGCTGTTGAGAGAGGAGTATAGCGGAGACCACTGGACCTGTAGGGTCCATTGAAGAACCCGCATGTGTAAGCGAGCATGTAGAAGCAGCGGAATAGCTGCTGCCATTGAACCCAGGGCCCTCAGGACCGAAGCTGCCGTCGGAAACGGTTGTAGGACTGCTGTGATATGACACTTCAGGCTGGACAGCCTGTCTGGGTTGAGGAAAGCCCGCATTGATCTTGTGTCCAACCTTCCTCCTATGAAATCTATAAGTTGTGTGGGGTGCAGTAAAGATTTCTCCCAGTTTATGGTGGTGCCCAGCCTTGGGGCTATAAGAAGGAAATAGTCCCTGGCTGAGCACAGTAGACGCCTTGATGATGCCGTTAGGAGCCAGTCGTCCAGGTACGGAAAGACCTGTAATCCCTGGAGTCTCAGGTGGACCGCTACTACTGCTAGTACCTTGGTGAACACCCTGGGGGCAGAGGTGAGACCGAAGGGGAGGACCCTGAACTGGTAGTGGCTGGCTCCCAGCCGGAAGCGAAGGAACCTCCTGGACCGTCTGTCCATCCGAATGTGGTAGTACGCGTCCTTGAAGTCAATAGAGCACATCCAATCGTTCTCCCGCAAGAGAGGGAGTATAGATTGTAGGGTGACCATCCGGAACTTTTGCTTGGTTACTGACAGGTTCAATAGGGAAAGGTCCAAGATCGGTCTTAAGTCCCCCGTTTTCTTTGGCACCAAGAAGAACCTGGAGTAAAAACCTGATCTGGTCTGATCTCGGGGGACGCGCTGGATGGCTCTTTTTACTAGCAGCTGCTCGATTTCGACAGCTGCTGCCTACCTTTGGTCGGGTGGTACATCGGGGAGGCTGCGGAATCTGGGGATTTTGATCGGGGGAATGGTATAACCTCTGGATATCACACGAAGCACCCAACGGTCTGATGTGATTGACTCCCAAGAAGTCAGGTGCCTCGGCCCCGACTGCCTCCAGAGACGGACAGCCGGGCAACCCTTCAGGGCTGTTGCGTGGGTCTGTCAGAGAAAGGTTCTCTGGACCCAAAGTTTCTAGGAGCCCCTCTGCCTCTAGGATGGCGACCTCCCTGTCCTCCTCTGCCACGGAAGGACTGGTTATCCGGAGCAGGTTGGGACTGCTGCGACTTCCGGAACCACATCTTCTTCTGTCCCTTTTGGTTCTTCGAGAAGGACCTCTGGGGAGCTGAGAAGCGGACTCCGATGGCAGACAACATCTTCCCGTCCTTCTCGCTCTGGACTAACGTTTCGCGAACAGTTTTGCCAAACAAGGCAGAACCATCAAAGGGGGCATTCGCGAAAGCCGCCTTGAAGGGCTCTGCGAAATCACAGTGGCGGAGCCAGGACTGACGCCTCATGACTAGGCCCGCTCCGCTAGCTCTAGCGGCTCCCTCGGTAGCGTGAGAAAGTAGCCGCATAGACGTATTGGAAACCGCTCTAAGAGTGGCCATACAGGTTGAATACACTTGTTTGTCCTCACCCGATATGGACTCTGGGGGGGGGGGGGATGCAGCGTACTCTTTAATCAGGTCCCGCTGCATCCTGATAACATGTGCCATGTAGTTCAGCGCTCTCAAAGAGAAAGTTGCTGAACTAAAAACTCGCTTCCCAATGCGATCCATCGAGCGGGACTCCTTGCCCGGAGGATGCATAGAAGGACTCTCCTGTGCCAACTCCTTCTTTGTGGCTGCAGCCATCATCATGGCATCTACCGGGGGGCCCTTACTCCAGTGAGTGCGGTCTGCCGGGGGGCTCAGGATACGGTCAGGACGCTTGGGTATAGGCTCAACGGTGTCCGGATCCTTCCATGCTCTGGTGGATATAAGGTCCACCAGAGGATCGGCAGGAGGGGACACCCAAGAGGTAGATGGGCCCGCCTCGAATGCCTCCAGGAACACAGACTCGTCTGAGGAGGCCTTGGGGGCAGACCACCCCCCCCCGATCCTTAACATTTCCATAATATCTCCAAAGGAGATGTCTTCCGGGGGTGATCTTGGGGAGCCCACCCTTCATCCAAGTCTGTGTCTTCGGTAATGGACTCTGGGGAGTCCATGTGCCTCCTTTCGCACTTACGCTTCCGAGGCACTTCCTCGGGGGGACTGTCCGAGGAGTCCTCTTCAGCAGCTAGATGTTCCAAGGGAACTACTTGGGACATCGAGGCGGGCTGTCCCTGGGACCGGCTGATGGGAGCCTGACCCAACTGCAAGGGAGTGCGGGGTGGAGCCGTGGCAGGGACCGGGGGGTCCGGTAGTCCTCAACAGCGCCCTTTCCACTACGTCGAAGGCCGGGGGGGAGCCAGCTTCTCTAAGCCCCGAGAGCCGACCCCCACTCGGATCCAACACACGGACCGGAGTCGGAGCCGAAACCGTCGGATCTGACAGACCGGTGTGCTCCGACTTAGACGGAGCCGAAGACGCACCAGCTCCCTCGGATCCGAGGCTCGGCCCCGAGAGGTCGGGTCTGAAGTACCCGAAGCACTCAATGGATGGGTCGGATCCGAGGTGCGCCGACCTATCGGATCCAACTCTGCCCGGCACCGAGAGCTCCGAACCCAGGGTGTGGGTCGGAGAAGGAGCCAAGGGGGCGAAAAAAGGGGTCGAAGCCCCTCCCAGATTGGGGGGGGGGGCTAAGAGCACTCCCATTTGCATTTGGACTTGGATGAAACGCCTCATCATCCGGTCCATATCTGCTTCGCTCATGGAAAAAGTGGATCTAGATGAGGCCACCGAAGCGGACCTAGAGAGCCGCCTCGGGGACCTCACAGAAGGGCTAGCCTCCTCCTCCTCGGGCCCAGAAGAGAACCGAGGAGAGTGGAGCCTAGATCTGGATCTAGAAGACACAGGGGAGGCCCGTTTAGACGGAGGAGCCGAACTTGAGGTCTCGGCTCTCCGTTTATGGTGCCTCTCCTTGTGTCTCTCCTTTTTCTCTTTCTCCCTTGAAGTCTCCCTCTCCTCCGGCTTTTTTGAGGGAGGTTGAGTCCCAGCAGGGGGAGGGGAGACCACAGCACCCGCTGAAGGCTGCTGACTAGTAGGGGCAGAGGCCGGAGCCGCATCTGGAGAGAGAAGTCCCGCCAGAACAAGCTTCGACCTCCGCTCCCTTAAAGCTCGGGGGTTGAACCCTGCACAAATGGTACAACCAGATGACAGGTGTTCAACCCCAAGATTCTTGACCGAGTGTGGCCATCCGCTGGGGACAGCTTATGGCTACACTCGGTACATTTAGAGAATACTGCCTTATGGGCTTCAGACATCTTAAGCCCCAACAGGCCAAAAACACACACAAACACACAAACTACGCAAAACCTGAGAAAAATTTAAAAGATAGAGAGAGGAAAGCCTAACACATACACTTCTAACTAATCAAATTAAAAAAGTTAAAGTTTTTCAAAAATTTTCTGTCAAAATTCTTATCTGTAACCAGGAGCTCGAGGAGTCCGTTGCAACTTGAAAGCGGCAAACGAAATCTGAGGTCAGTTAGGGCTTGGCAGGGGATTATGGGTAGAGGGAGGAGCTAGGAGCTCAGAGCCTAAAGCTTTTGAAATGCCGGCTCGGATCCGAGGTCGGATCCGATACCCACAGGTTGCAGACAAATGAAGTCTGCCTACTTCAGATGTACTGTTGTGTACCTACCGTAAATGTAGATGTTCGAGTGTATTCACTGTTGCAGTCATTACACTTCGGTTATCCTGCTGGCAGGCGGCCCGTAATCGGCCCGAGTTACAAAGTCTTGGTCCGGCGTCGGTTGCTGTCGCCTCTTCCCTGACGTCAGTACGCCAGGGGTATAAAAGTTGCAACCAACTCCATTTTCTTCAGTTTTTCTTGCCCCAGATGTCAGGTGGCCCCAGATATGAAGGCTGTAAAGATAAAAATATGCCAAACAACCATGCATATATCAGTAAAAACATTTTCTTCTTCTAAAAGCAAATACACCACATAGGTTGTATAGAGTTGAGAAGTACAGAATAGTCCCAGCAAAGAGGGGGGTGGTGGGTGGGTAACCAGGACTGCAACAGTGAATACACTCGAACATCTACATTTATGGTAGGTACACAACTGTACTATGTTCATCGTGTTTCACTGTTGTAGTCATTACACTTGGGTAGAATCCCAAAACTTAGGTAGGGTGGCTGGGTCTAGATTGTATTAGGTCAGGCTAACAAGCCCTACAGAACTGCAGTGGCAGAGCCTGCTCTGGATTTGGAGAAGAGAGGTAGGTGGTAGTGCTTGGTAAAAGTGTGCACTGCACTCCAGGTTGCAGCTTCTAATATGTCTTTGGTTGGTACCCCTCTGAGGAAAGCTGCTGAAGTGGCTGATGCTCTGGTAGAATGAAGTCTAATGTCCTTAGGCACAGATTTGCCATGTTGTGCATAACAGAAGCGGATGCAGTGTCCTATCCATTTGGAGATTGGCTGCTTTGTAATAGGTTTTCCTTGTGATCCTGCAGCATATGCTACAAACAGTTGCTCAGTTTTTCTGAAAGCTTTTGTTTTGTCCAAGTAAAAACGTAGCTGCCTGTGAATATCCAGAAGTGCAGAAGTCTTTCTCCTTTATTCTGGGGATTTGGGTAGAAAGTAGGCAAATTAATAGTTTGGTTTAAGGCCACATTTGGAGACCACTTTTGGCATAAATGTTGGGTTCGTCCTTAGAGAAACCCTGTCCTGGTGGAAAAATGAGGAAAGGTTCCACAGCCATCAATGCCTGTAACTCTGAAACTCTTCTTGCTGAAGTTATTGTTAGGAGCAGAGCAGTTTTCCATGACAAGTATTTTAGATCAGCTGTGCTGGCTGGTTCAAAAGGAGGCAGTGTTAGTTTTTCTAAAACAAAATTGAGGTCCCAAGTAGGAACTGGTGCTCTCCTAGGGGGTCTTATATTCTTTGCCCCTCTGAGGTATTGTCGTAGTAGAGGACTTGAAAAAATTGGAGGATCCGTATTGTAATGAGATGAATTGGCAGAGGCATGGATTTTAATAGAAGAAAAAGACAGGCCTTTGTCCAACATCTCAGTCAGGTATTGTAAAATCTGAGGCATATTAGAGACCAGTGGGTCGAGCCCTTGTGCCTGGTTCCAAGCACAGAATCTCTTCCATTTTTCCGTATAAGATTTCCTAGTGCTGGGTCCCCTGGCTTCCAAGATTACATCCATAATAGCTTTGGAGAGAGGTGCAGTCTGAATGGCTACATTATCTGCCATGCTGCCAGGTTTAAGGTTCTGAGTCGACTGTGCAGAATCTGATTGTTTTGCTGTGTCATTAAATGAGGGATTTGAGGTAGAGGCCAAGATGGGCCTTGGGACAAAATCTTTAGGATTGGGTACCAGTGCTGGCGTGGCCAGTCTGGTGCTATCAGGATCATTTTTGGCCTCTCTTGTCTGACTTTTAGAAGCACCTTGGTGAGAAGAGGCATCGGAGGGAAGGCATAGACTGTCAGATTTTTCCAGTTGAAGGATAGAGCATCCACTTTCCATGCTTGAGTGAGATAAGTCATTGTGCAAAATTTCTGTAATTGGCAATTGTGAGGGGAGGCAAATAGATCTATGCCCGGGCGACCCCATTCCCTTATGTTGAACACCTGTGGATTTAGCTTCCATTCGTGAGGATCCATGAGATTTCTGCTTAGTTCGTCTGCCAGTGTATTTTTTGTTCCTGGCAGGAATTGTGCTTGCAGATGTACCTGGTAAGTCAGTGCTGTGTTCCACAAAGTCATGGCTTGTCTGCATAGGGGGTAGGAATGTGTGCCCCCTTGCTTGTTTATGTACCACATAACTGTGGTATTGTCCGTCTTTATTAATAATTGTCCCGGATGTATTAGGTCCTTGACGGCTGTCAGGGCATTCTGTATAGCTAGCATCTCTTTTTGATTGATGTGAAGATGCAGTTGTTCCTTGGCCCATGTGCCCTGAATACATTTTCCTGCCATATGTACTCCGCAGGCATAATCCGATGCATCCGTTATTGTCTGCCTGGCTGTAGGTAAGGTGAAAGGCTGTCACTTGTTGTGGTGACAGGCCTGTGACCATCATCGAAACTCCTGTAGGAGGCAGGGAATCAAGGTTATGATTGTCTCTAGGCTGTGCCAATGCTGAGTCCAAACACTTTTTAGATACCATTGTAGTTTCCTCATATGCAGTTTGGCATATATAATTAGTAGAATGCAAGATGCCATGAAACCCAGGGCCTGCAGAATTTTTCTTGCAGGGAGCTGGGTCTTTGTTGCCATCATTTGAAAGTAATGAGTCAAGTTGCCTTTGTTTGTCTGGTGTGAGATAAGCCATTTGGGTAGTTGTATTCAAGCTTGCACCCAGAAATATTATCTCTTGAGAGGGCACTAGTTTTGATTTTTTTTCGTTTACTGTGTACCCTAGGCAAATTAGTAATCTTTTTACGAACTCCAGGTGCTTTAGAAGAATGTCCTTTCTCTCTGCTTGAATAAGGCAGTTGTCCAAGTAGGGATATATTTGCATTCCTTTTTGCCTGTAAAATGCAATTTCTGGTGCCAGGCATTTTGTGAAGACCCTGGGTGCAGTAGATAAGCCAAAGGTCAGTGCAGAGAATGGATAATGCATTGAGCCTGCTATAAATCTGAGGTATCTTCTGCACGATTGTCTGATAGGGACATGCAGGTATGCCTCCTTGAGATCCAAAGTAACTAGCCAAGCCTCTTTGTCCAGCATGGATAAAAGTTGTTGTAGTGTTAACATTTTGAATTTTGGAACATTCAGGAAGGTATTTAGGATTGACACGTCCAGTATTGGTCTCCATGCTTTGTCCTTTCTGGGTACTAGGAAAAGTCGTGAGTAAAATCCTTGGCCCTGTTCTTCTTGTGGAACATTTTGAATGGCTCCTATATCCATAAGAGCAATCTGTTTTTGTGCCTCTGCCCATTGGTTTTGTGGCAGGTTTGGCATACCTTTTGGATTTGGAAGCGTGTGGAAGTGGAAATAGTACACTTGAGAAACTATATTCAACACCCATTGGTCTTGGGTGATCATGTGCCAATTTTTTTGAGAAAAGTGCTAGCTTTCCCCCTAGGGGTGCTGTCAACTGGTAACTGCTTTGCATTTACAGAGGGAAGTCATCGTGACTGTTTTCTATAAGGTTGTGATTTGTCTTCTCTTCCTTTGGGGGCTGAAGAACCCCATTGTTTAGATCTGTAGGAGTCTTGGGGCTGAGATCTGCCTCATGGGCGTCTGTATCTGCCTCTTTGTGGCCTGTCTGACACTGGAAAGGACCAAGTGATCTGTTGTTATGGACTCCCACATTGCTAGGTGCCTCAAAAAACGTCCCCTGACTGCCTCCAGAGTGGAGCAGCCGGGTAACCCCTCAGGGGTTCTGCGTAGGCCTCTCAGAGAAGGATTCTCTGGACCCAAAATTCCTGGGACCCCCTCTGCCTCTAGAGCGGCATCCTCCCTGTCCTCCTCTGCCACGAGAGGACTGGTTGTCCGGAACAGACTGGGACTGATGCGATTTCTAGAACCACATCATCTTCTGACCCTTTTGGTTCTTGGCAAAGGACCTCTGGGGAGCAGAGAAGCGGACTCCAACAGCAGACGTCTTCCCGTCTTTCTCACTCTGGACAAGGGTGTCGCGAACGGTTTTGTCAAACAATGCAGAACCATCAAAAGCTGCATTCGCAAAGGACACCTTAAAGGGTTCTGAGAAGTCACAATGTCGGAGCCAGGCTTGCCTCCTCATGACCAGCCCGACTCCGCCTGCTCTAGCGGCTCCCTCAGTGGCGTGAGACAAAAGCCGCATAGAGGTGTTGGAAATAGAACGTAGGGTGGACATTCGGGAGGAGTACAGTTGCTTGTCCCCTTCTGACATGGACCCTGGGGGGGGGAAGCAGCGTATTCTTTAATTAGATCCCGCTGCATCCGAATGACGTGTGTCATATAGTTCAGGGCCCTCATTGAGAAGGTCGCTGAACTGAAGGCCCACTTCCCAAGGCGGTCCATCGCGCGAGACTCCTTGCTCGGCGGATGAATCGTGGGGCTCTCCTGAGCGAACTCTCTCTTGGTGGCTGCCGCCATCAACATGGCATCCACAGGGGGACCTCTGCTCCAATGGGTTCTCTCTGATGGGGGGGGGGGCTCAAGATTTTGTCCGGGCGCTTGGGAACAGGCTCTACAGTGTCCGGCTCCCTCCAAGCCCTAGTGGCTATAAGATCCACCAAGGGGTGGGGGGAGGGGACACTCAAGAGGTAGATGGCCCTGCCTCGAACACCTCTAGGAATACGGACACGTCGGAAGAAGCCTTGGGGGCAGACCCCCCCCCCGATTCTGAGCATTTCCATGATGTCTCCAAAGGAGACATCCTCGGGGGGTGACCTTGGGGAGCCTTCCCCTTCATCCAAGTCCGTATCATCAGTGAAGGACTCAGGGGAGTCCACGTGCCTCCTTTTGCACTTCGAGTTGCGAGAAACCTCCTCGGGGGGGTTGTCCGAGGAGTCCTCACCAGCAATATCCTGTTCCAATGGAACACCTAGAGGCAGTGAAGCAGGCTGCCCCGAAGGCCGGGTGAGGGGAGCCAGGACCAGCTGAGAGAAAGTGCAGGGGGGAGCCTAAGCCAGGACTGGAGGCCTGGATGAGCTCAACAGTACCCTCTCCACCACTGCGAAAGCCGAGGGGGAGCCGCTCTCTGATGGACCCGAGATCAGACTCCCACTCGGATCCGAGGCGGGGATCGGACCCGGAGCCGAGACTATCGGATCCGAAGGACCCACGCGCTCCGACCGGGATGGGGCCGAAAGCACAACAAGTCCCTCGGATCCAAAGCTCGGCCCACGGCTCCAAGAGGTCAGATCCGACAAACTCGAGGGAATCGTCGGAGCTGAAGTGCCTAACGCTGTCGGCTCCGACCCACCCCCAGATCCAACGCGGCTCAGCTCCGACAGCTCCAAACCCGGAAGGCGGGTTGGAGAAGGAGCGATAGGAGCAAAAAAGGGGGTCGAGCTCCCCCCCTGGAGGGGGGGTGGAGGCAAGAGCACTCCCATCTGCTTCTGGGCCTGGATGAATCTCATCATCCGGTCCATGTCTGCATCAGACATACTGAAGGTGGACCTCGAGGAGGCCACCGAGGCAGGCCAGGAGTGCCGCCTCGATGACCTCGACAGGGACTGGGTAACCTCCTCCTCGGGTCCCGGTGAGAAGCAAGGGGATCGGATTCGAGGAGGAGGCGAACCAGAAACCCTGGAGGGAGAAGCCCGTATGGCAGGCGGGGCCGAGGAGGAGTCTTCGGCCCGCTGCTTAAGGTGTTTCTCCCTCCGCTTCTCTTTCCTGGCCTCCCTCACCTCCGAAGCCACAGTGGGAGGTTGAGTCCCAGTCAGAGGGAGGGGGGCAGGAGTGGCCGCTACCGAAGACTGGGTAACGGTCACAGAAGTGCCGGAGCCGGGTCTGGGGGCAAAAGGCCCGCCAGAACCAGCTTCGACCTCCGATCCTTAAGTGCCCTGGGATTGAACGCAGAGCAAATCGCGCAACCCGAGGAGAGGTGTTCAACCCCAAGGCACCTAATGCACCGAGTGTGGCCATCAGCTGGTGAAAGCTTGTGACCACACTCGGTGCATTTCGAAAAAATGGCTTTAGGGGCCTCCGACATCACTGAAAGGAAACACACTCGCTAGGCCCCTACACACTACACACACACACACACAGCGACCAGCGAGGGCAGGGAGGAGAAATAAAAATTAAGCTAATTTAAGCTAAAAAGAGAGAAATTAGCGTTAAGGGAAACCTAAACACACACACAGACACTCGCTCAAAAGGAATACAAGAAACAATTGAAAAACTTCTTTTCTCTCAGAATCTGACCAAGAGCTCTGGAATCTAGCTGTTGCTTGAAGAGCGGCAAACTAGATCTGAGGTCAGTCAGGGTTGATAGGGCATTATGGGTAAAGGGAGGAGCTAGGAGCTCGGATCTATGCTGTGATAGAAGTTGCCAGCTCAGATCCGAGATCGGATCCGTATCCCAAAAGTCCCAAAGGTTGCTGACAAATGAAGTTCCTACTTCAGATACTATATTCAACACCCATTGGTCTTGGGTGATCATGTGCCAATTTTTTGATAAAAGTGCTAGCTTTCCCCCTAGGGGTGCTGTCAACTGGTAAGTGCTTGGCATTTACAGAGGGAAGTCATTGTGACTGTTTTCTATAAGGTTGTGATTTGTCTTCTCCTCCTTTGGGGGCTGAAGAACCCCATTGTTTAGGTCTGTAGGAGCCTTGGGGCTGAGATCTGCCTCTTGGGCATCTGTATCTGCCTCCTTGTGGCCTGTCTAACACTGGAAAGGACCAAATTTTTGAAGGCCAGTTCCTGCTAAATCTAGGTGGCTGAACCTGTAAGAAATCTTTCACAGTTTGCATTGACTTTGCTTTATCCTCCATTTTCTTTAAAACCTCTTCTGCCTTAACACCAAACAAAGTATCATGCTGTAATGGAGCATCCAATAATTTCATTTTAACATGGTCAGGTAAACTTTTGTTCTTTCAATCAAGCATGTCTTCGAATAACTGAGCCTGTAACTGCAGCTCTACAAGATGCCTCTAATGAATCAAAACCACACTGCAGAGTATGCTTTCCCACTTTTTCAAATGCATGCAATAAATCGTGCATTTCTTTACAGTCAGGACTTTCTGCATTTGTAACAATTTTCTGCTTTAACAATGACATGAGGTACTGCTGATATTTAAGCATGTGAAACTGATAAAGCTCTTACAGCTAAAGTAGCAGAAGTGTAAACTTTTTTCCCCCCATCTGTCCAGAGCTCTAGAATCCCTATCTGAGGGGACAGGATTTTTGGCAGTGGAAGCTTTAACCCCTTTTGGACCCTGAGAAATAGTTTCTGGGTCCGCAGCGGGGTTTTTGTAAAGACATTTATGAGAGTCAGGGACCCTGTAGTACCTGTCTGGCTTAACTGGTGCAAGGGGTAAAGAATCTGGAGACAGGCTGGATTCAGTAAAAACATCATCAACAATATCAAGCAGAGGGGGGATAGCCAAGGGCCTGTGCTGAGGCAATAGAAGGAAATCTGAGCCTTTTCTTGGATTCTGAATAATCCTGTCTCGCCCAATGGAAATGTTCCCCATGGTGTGCAAGGTTTTCCCAAAAGAGTAATACTCAGGCGGTGATGCTAAAGGAATGGACTCTTCAGCATCAGAGTCCTCACAGGGAGGGAGAGATTAGCCCTGGTCAGAGGAAGAGTCAGAAGAAATGGAAACCTGATCAGAGGAATCATAATCAGTGTCTTGCCTAGGCCTTTTGTCAGGAGGGGGATGGCAGCCCCTGATTAAAGTAATAAGGTCTTTGGCCATTTTAAGCACCTGTTTCTTAGGCATGGCTGACTGTTCTGGAGAATGCTGTACTTGTTTCTTTGTCTTTAATGGTGTTTTTGATTTGGCCTTTGCTGCTGTAGTAGCTTTAATTGTTAGCTGTGAAGGTCTGAAAACACCCTCAGAAGCCGGTGCCTGCTCAGCGGCTCCGGACCCATCTGAGGGTATATTTTCCGTAGGCCCAATACCTTGAGTTTCCATAGGCCTCGGTGTCTCCACATGGCTGTCGGTTGCAGCCTGTGGCTCTGAGGTAGCGGGTGTCAGGGGCTGCGAAAGTGCCTCATTGAGAACCAGCGACTGCCTAGAACAGGCTTCGTCATCGGTTTAGGACCTCAGATGCCTGTGTTTTTCTTTGTCTTTGCGTTTTTCATACATTCCGATCATTGGTTGTTCCGATGGCATTATGTAATTAAATCGTCGTCCAAAATAATGTAGAGCAAAATCAAACCGACGTTTAATAGTGCGTTTATTAAATCTAGCACAAAACAGACAACTGGTGACATCGTGGTCAGGGTATAGGCAAGGAATGCAGTAAGAGTGGAAGTCCTTATGAGGTATTTGCTTCCCACAAGAAATACAATTATTAACTTTTACTGACATCGGTCTGCAGCAAGAAAATGTTTTCTCAATGGGGTACTTAACTTTACTGAAGACTTCAGTTATGAAACTCAATTTTGAAAATATCAGGAGTCGGCCGACCGGCACTTGTGAACTGCTTATGCTTCGGGCACCACACGGCAAGAAAGACAGAAGAAAATGGCGTTGGTTGCAACTTTTATACCCCTGGCGCACTGACGTCAGGGAAGAAGCGACAGCAACAGACGCCGGACCAAGACTTTGGAACTCGGGCCGACTACGGGCCGCCTGCCAGCAGGATAACCCAAGTGTAATGAATGCAACAGTGAAACACGATGAACATCTGCAGAATGCTAAACAGAAAATAAAGGAATATATGGATAATATGCATGCGTTTAGAAAGACTGTTGTTAAGCAACTATTTTTGATAACTCCAGGGCACACAAATTCAGTGCAGTGACTTATTGACTTAAAATAAAAAGAGTTGTCACCAAAATTAGGGAGTCTATGAAGAGAAAAAAGATTCTATAGCAGTATTAGAGATATTTCTGGAATTTTATGAACATTTGTATAAAGTACAGGAAAGTACTTTGCACAAATGTACTTACCTGGGAGTGCTCCTGCTCTTACTCCTCCTGACTTTCATCCTATTTACTCCCATTCCCTTTCCCTTCAACCTCTCAACACACATTCTCTACCCCTTCATCTTTTCTTTTACTATTATTGTACTCCCTTTAATACCCTAGCTTATGTAGACATCTGCCTGCTGCATAAGATAGTATTGCTTAATATATTAAAGTTCTGAAAAACTATCATAGTATAACCACATAAATCTTATTACTACTATCATAACTAAATCAATTTGTTTCTATTAATTTGTATTAACTCATTTGTGTAAAACTGCATTAATTTCATCTGAGTTAGCTTTTATAATATCCTGTATTAAGTCTTCTGTACTACTACTTCCTGATTTTTGTTTTGTATGTGTGTACTTTGGAGGTTTTCTCCCCAGGCCTCCATTGAAAAAGGGCTCACATTAGCCCAATGGACTTTCCCGTTTAACAAACTGCAACTAAATATTTAATAGCATTTTCAACAGAAGGGAAGCACCGACATCTTATGGGTTCATAAATGTCTACTAGGCTAACAACTATAAGGGCCTTTTTAAGACTAGCCAAGCACCCTATCTTGCAAGAAACCTGTGGTGGCTGTATTACTCAGAAAGGGTAAAAACCAACCAGATCCAGCCTCACACAGACCCATTTCAATGTTAAATCTTGACAATAAAAGCATTTATATCCATACTAGATAAAAAAAAACAAAAAAGGTGTTGACAAAAAATTGACAGATATGGATCAATGTGGTTTTGTGGAGGGGAGGCAAACATATGTCTACATTAATGCAAAAATGATTGACAGACAGAAGCAGAATGTAAGAAAATAGCTCTGCTGTTGCTGGGTCTTGATGCAAAGAAAGCATTTGATAGAGTATGTTGTGATTTTATGAGTACTGCAATGGAAGCATTTGGATTCCCTGATACAACAGCAAGAGTAATGAGGAGGATATATGAAAGATCAAAAGCAAGAATAGTGGGAGGGTTTCTCTCAGACAAGTTGTGTTTGAACAGGGGAACCATTCAGGGGTGTCTTCTTCCCCTTCATTTGCTACATTTTTAAAGCCACTGACAAAAGAAAATAAGTGATGCAGAAATTCAAGGATAAACTGTTATGGTAATCAAGAAAAGTTGGCTTTATTCGCAGATGATATTTTGTACTTGATAAATTCAGAAATGGTCATCTCAGTCTTGTGGAACATTTTGAGACAGTTTTAAGTCTTTTCAGGATACAAAATTAAGGAAGACAAAGGCTATAGCTCTGAAGTATGTACCTAATCATGACTTATTTCAAGAATACCCATACTTATGGTATGGGAACATAAGATGAAATACTTAGAAGTACAGATTAAAAAAGCTTCTGTTATGTGGGAAGAGACCAAACAAATAAAAAAAAACTGAGAAAATGGAAGCTCGTATTTATAAATAAGGAAAGTAAGGTGCAAGCAGGGAAAAGTGTTTTTAGTCCCTTTAAATCTATAAATAGGGTTATGCATATTTTCATTAACCAGAGGAAAAACTGAGGACAATAAAACTTTAAGGTATTTATCTGGCAGAGAAACAGGCAAGAGTTAAGTGAAATAGATTGATCAGTCCAAAAGAACAAGGTGGTTTAGGATTACCTGATTTGATCAGATATTTTAGAGATACACAGTTAAGGCTCATATACACAACACAAGCAGGAGGTTATATTTCAAAGTGGAAAGGGATTCATAGGTTTGTACAAGGCTATCAACCACCAAGGACTTACAAGATGGCTGCACACTGAGTAACAGCTTGTTAGCTCTCCCAGTGTGAAAACAAACTCAGCAGAGAAGGCCAGTAGACTTGTGTTTACGAGTAAATTTCAGTAACTGGCTAGTAAGTGTACTGCCTGGATGCCAGGAATTAAGAAATACAAAAGACCTGGAAAAAATCAGCTACAAAAAGTGAGGAAGAAATTCTGATTGGGGAAAAGTTCTGCAGCTGCTCAGCAAACAGAAATTCAACTTTCACACATGACTTCCAATAACCTACAGGAAGATGCAAGATAAATGCATACAGACCTGGTTAAAATAAACAAAACACTCATAAGAGTATAACACAAATGACTGGAAAAAATGGAAGAATTTTTAAACAGATATTCACATGTGATGATAAAGCTGCAAAAATCAGAGGTCAAAATGAAGAAAAGGCTGGCTGAATATTAGACTGCTCAGGAAGAAATGTTTCAAAAATAATATAATTAGAGGACAGAGAACGTAGGGAAAACCTGTGATTTTCATCTATACCAGAGAAGCTGGAAGGAACAAACAGCATTAATTTTAAGAAAATACAAATAAGCAACTGCACTGGTATTGCACAGCAGGAGTTCTTAGTTGAAAGGGCACATTGTGTGTATGCTCCAAACCTAGCTAAAAGAAAGCAACCTAGACCTTTCGTAGTAAGGATGCAATCCTACCAGCAGAAGGAGTGGAGTTTGACAAATCTGTGGGAGAAGGACAAAATACTAAAAGTAGAAGACAGCAAAGTGTTTGTGGAAAATGATTACTCATTGCACACCAGACAAAAGAGAAGAACATTTATATTACTACTCAGATGTCGAGACGCAGGTGCAAGATTCAAACTGCTGTATCCAGCTGTCTAAGGTAATCTTCCCTGGAAGGGCAAAATCATTTTTTGATGAAGTGCATGCTAAGGAAGAAATACAAAAGTCTGGGTTGGGAGGGTGGCCTAATGGTTAAGGTGTTTGCCTTACAAACACAAGGTGCAGGGTTTGAGTCTCACAAGGGATAACTGGCTAGGCTTAAAATGGCTCGCAAGTGCAGTTAGCCTAGTACTAATCTATGAACCTATGATCCTGCCCAACAAAAAGTGAGCTGTGAAACAGAAGGAGATTCTGCTACTTGTGCCACTGGTAATAAAGACCAAAGAGAGATTGTACATGTGAAACCTCTTCCAGTATTTCAATGGAAAATGTTGGAAAGAAGGAAGGGAGCATGACAGTTAACTAGAAGAAGTGAGAGTACATTGGAAATGAAGCAGACACAGGATCTGGGCGATGGAGAAAAGCAATAAAACCAGTAACTTAATGTGGGATTACAATGCACTAAAAAGAAATTATGCCTTACCATAACGTTCCATCTGAGTTGTTGATCTTCTTCCAGTCATCACTGATGGGTTCGGTCTTGAGCCCTCGGAACCGAGTTGGCCTTATACCAAGCTTGTATGCATCAAAAACTCTCGAGCTAAGCTGCTAACCACAATGTCCTTCACTCAGTAACCTCAGATCGAGTTTGCATGCAACATATAGGAGAAAACAGAAAGTCAGAGGCCATCTCTGCGCAGAAACCCTGAAACACCACAAAGACCCAGAAGATCTGCTAGGAGCCTTTGTTGGGGACGGTGGGAGGGTGTGATGACTGGAAGATCTACAACTCAGATGGAATGTTATGGTAAGATAACTTCTTTATCTGAAGTTGTTAATCTTCTTCCTATTCATCACTGATGGGACTGAATCCCAAGCTACTTTGAGAACCTAGGTGGCCCTTATGGAAGAACATTCCTGAGAACCATTAAGCCAAAGGCCGCTCTTCCCCTGGAAATCAGATCCAATATGCAATGCTTGATGAAGGTATGGGGTTTAGCCCAAATGGCTGCTGCACAGATGTCATCCATGGAGGCCCTTGAGTGGAAGGCAACCGATGCTGCAATAGCACTAGTTGAGTGAGCTTTGATTTGACCAAGCTTAGATTCATTCGTAAGCAAATAGGAGAAGGTAATGCAATCCCTGAGCCATTTTGACAAAGTAACTTTAGATACTGCACATCCCATTCTAGGGCCAGAAAAGGAAATTAAAAGTTGGCCTGACTTGCTAAAGGACTTAGTTCTGTCCATGTAGAAACATAATTGTCTATGAACATCCAATGAATGTAGGCAGTATTCTCCCTTGTTTGAATAATTTGGAAAAAAATACAGGGAGCTCAATGGACTGGTTAACAGAAAAGTCGGAAACCATCTTGGGGAGAAAGGATGGGTTAAGTACAGAGTTAACTCCGTCCTTATGGAAGATTAGATAAGGGCTCTTGATACATACATCTTGCAACTCAGATGTTAGTCTGGCTGAAGTGACTGCCACCAGAAATGAGGATTTCCATGAAAGGAAGTTTAGATCGTAAGTCGCAGCAAGCTCAAGAGGAAGTAGAGAGAGAGAGAGACTGAAGAACCCGGGAGAGATTCCATGCCTCCACCGGTTGCCTGACGGGAGGTGTGCTGTGGAAAATTCCTTCGAGGAAGGTCTTGCAAAGTTGAGTGGAAATAAGCGGGACTCCATCTGAACCGTTATGGAAGTTGGAAATAGCTGCTAAATGGACTCGAATGGTGGAAGCTGCTGCACCATTGTCGAACAACTCAGCAAGGTGATGATGAGTAGTAGCTACAGAAGCTGAGAAGGAATCAAGCTAACAATTATGTGACCAGATAGAGAATCTTTTCCATTTGTCCCTGTAAAGTTTTCTGGTGGATGGTTTATGGGAGGCCAGGATAATATCATAGACAGATGAGGAGAGGGTTTCTTGTCTGGCGAAAGTGGAGGAACCAAGCCATTAGCTTGAGAGTGGATAGATTCGGTGGAGTCAGCCCTTGTGGGTGAAATAAGAGGTCCTGACGAGTGTCTAGGATCCAAGGAGGTTGTAACAGATGAGGTCGGAGGAAGGGAAACCACACCTGACGAGGCAAGAACATGGCAATGAGGATCACTTTGCTTCTCAACTGAACAGCTTGCCTTAGAAAAAGAAGGATCAGAGGAATCTGAGGATAAGCATAAAGGAGACCCACGGGCCAATCATGAATTAAAGTGTCTCTTGGTGACTCCCTGTGAGGGGGGAAGAGGGCAAAGTAGCTGCTGCATTTTGTGCTTGAGGGGAAGGCGAAAAGATCAGAGCATGACTTGCCCAAACGGCTGAAGATTTCTGCTGTCACACTCAGACTGAGAGACCACTCGTGAGGACTGAGGATGCATCTGCTTAGCCTTCCCGCAATCACGCTGGAGCTCCACGGGATATGCGTTGCAATGAGAAAGCGGTTGGAAGCTATCGCCCAATGCCAGATTCTCATGGCTTCACGACATGGGGGTTGGATTTGGTCCCTCCCTATTTGTTTATGTACCAGACAATGAACATGTTGTCCGACTGGATAACAATCGTTCCGGACGGAAGTAATGGGTTGAATGCTTGTAATGCCAGTAGCACCGCTCTTAACTCCAGGACATTGACATGCAAGTTGACCTCTATGCTGAACCATGTGCCTTGGACTGACTTTCCCTAGAAGTGGGCACCCCCACCCTATCAGGGAAGCGTCCGTGGTCACCTTGGCGCTGGGTTGGGGAGCCTGGAAGGGGCGACACCAAAGATTTTCGTCTGTACTTATCCACCAGAGATCATGTTTGCAGGTGTGGGTGATGAGAACTGTGAACACAAGTGATGATGACTGGATATCCACTGGGACAGAAGGAGCCACTGTAGTAGTCTCATGTGTAATCTGGCTAGGGGAACAATTGGGATGGCTGCTGCCATAGACCCCACAGCCTGAAGATTTTCCCTTGCAGACACCTTTCTTCGACAGAGTATCACTTGAACTTGTGCCCTTAATCTCTGAAGCCTGTGAGGGGGTAGAGAGACCAAACTTGATTGAGTGTTGAATATTGCCCCTATAAATTCCAATTGTTGTGAGGGCTGAAGGTTGGATTTTTCCTAGTGGATGGTAGTGCCCAGCGACTCCGCTAGAACTAGAGTGTAGTGGAGGGCCCTGACCAGAAGGCACTTGGTGGGGACGGAGAGAAGCCAATAGTCTAAATATGGCAACACCTGTAATCCCTGAAGTCTCAGATGAGCTGCGACCACTGCTAGGCATTTCGTGAACACTCTGGGGGCCATCAAGAGACCGAATGGCAAGGCTCTGAATTGGTAGTAATTGGCTTCCAGCCAGAAGCGAAGGAGACTCCTGGAGCGCTTGTCCATTTTGATGTGGTAATACGCATCCTGGAGATCTAACGAGGACAGCCACACACCATCCTGCACAAAGGGAGGATGGATTGAATCGTGCCCATGTGGAACTTGGTCTGAACCACTGATTTGTTTAGCTGGCTGAGATCCAAAATGGGCCTCCAGTCCCCGGTCTTCTTTGGCACTAAAAAGAATCTTGAGTAAAACCCAGATCCGCACTGGTCTTGGGGGACCTGTTGGATGACTCATTTTTGACATAGCTTTCATATTTTGGAAGCTGCCTCCTTCCCTTTGGATGGACCATCAAGAAGGGATTTCGGAGGTCTTGAATAAGAGATTGGGGGAATGTGATAGCCTCTGGAAATTTTTCTCTGCACCCACTGATCATTTGTAATGGAAAGCCAGGCAGCTTGGTGCAGAGAAACCCGCCCCGAATGCTTCCAGAGGAAAGCAATCTGGCAGCTCTTTAGGAGCGCTGATACTGTCTTCCCGAGAAAGAAGCTTTGGAGTCCTGATTGCAGGGACCCCCTCTGCCCCTAAAGGGGCGTCTTCCATTATTGGAACCCCCTCTGCCTCTGGGGGAGTCCTTATCACGTGCGTCACGGCAAGGACCTTGAGACTTCTTGTGCCACATCTTTCCACTCCTCTGGTCCCTGGAGAAGGAACACTGAGGTTTGAAAAATGTAGACCCACGGCAGACAAGGTCTTCCCATCCTGTTCGCACCTGACTAATGTATCCTTGACCTTTTCACCGAACAAAGCTGATGGCTCGATAGGGCGTCTAAAAAAGAAGACTTGAAGGAGTCTGCGAGGTCACAAATGCGCATCCAGGCGTGGCGTCTCATAACTACGCCTGCACCCACAGCTCTAGCTACCCCTTCGGTTGTGTGGGACAGCAACCTCATGGACAAATTGGAGATGGACTCTAGGGTGGCAAGTGTGGAAGCAACTTTATCAGGTGCCCCATCCCAAACTTGCCCAGCGAGGGTTCCAGAGAGCTCGGAGTTGAGATCTCTCTGGAGCCTCAACAAAGGCCACTGATGCAAAAACTCGTTTCCCTAACCTGTCCACCACCCGGGACTCTGTTGGGAGGGTGAACAGCAGGACTTTCCTCCGCAAGGTCCTTTTTCATGGCTGCTGCTACCACCATAGCATCTACTGGCAAACCTCTCGACCAATGGGGTTGATCCTCTGGAGGGGAGAGCATCTTTTCTGATCTCCTGGGGATGACATCAATGGAGTCAGGGTTCTTCCATGCCCACTGCATGATGAGCTTGACCAACTCATTGGCTGGGGGGGTGACCCAAGAAGTAGAGGGCAGACAGCGGAAGGCCTGCAGGAATATCGATTCCACCGAGAAAGGATTGGAGGGCTTCCAGTCATCCCTATGCTTCAAGACTTCCAGATGTCTCCAAATGAGACATCGTCAGGGGGTGACCATGGGGATCCTTCCCTATCATCGCAGTCCATATCTTCTGTGAGGGACTCCTCTGGGGAGTCCATGTGCTTCCTCTTACATACCCATTTCTGAGGGGTTTCTTTGGTAAGAGCATCCGAAGACTCAGAAAGGGAAATACCCTGAACATGGGTTTCCTGGGACTTGCGCTCTCGGAGTCTTGCGGGGGGTGGCCTTTGACAGCTTGTGGCTCAAAGGGAACTGGTGGGATGTCCGACGTAGGAGGATTACTCAAAGCAAGCAACCTCTCCATCACCCGGAAAGCAGGCCAGCCTTAAGAGGAACGGGAGCCCGAAACCAAAGGAGACAATTTCGGAACCGGGGTTACACCCAGCTCCACACGGTCCACTCCCAAGGACGAAGCCTCAAGAAAAACCGGGGCAGGAGTCACCCTCAGCCCCAAAGACAAAACCGGCAACACAACTGGAACTGTGGCCAGAACAGAAAGTTCCACCCCTCCAATCATGAGATTGAGAAAGAGAGGGGTTCTGATGGACCAGACACCCAAAGGGGCCTCGGAGCCTCAGACATGGTTGTTGTCGGCACCGAGGAAGAGGGTCTTCTCACAGATGTCGGATATATGAGCCTCGGAACCTAGGGATCCATGGGAGTAAAGTATGTAGGGGTCGCAGATGTAATGGACTCAAAGCCCGGAGTGGGATAGGGTCTAGGAAAATTTGTAACTCCCCATGCAGTCAGCATCTGATCAAAAAGGCGCACCATATCCAATTCTGTAAGGCTCCTGGTGGACCTTACAGATGCCTCTGTGGGGGAATCAGGACGGTCCAAAAAGGGGCTGAAGGCTTGTCCAGGAAATGGCTCTGCAAATGAGGTGTACTGGGTCCGTGGTGAATTAAAAAACAGCACAGACGATTCCAGTTTGGAAACCGGCAACAAGGGAATGATCGGAGATGAGAACGGGCTCGGAGCAGAGGTCACAGCTGGGGTTGAGCTCAATAGCTGCTCCAAAGCTGTTGTTGAAACAGACGTCTGAGCAGAAATGGGGGACATCGGTGTTGAGGTAGACACAGGCAAACTGGTCGGAACCGAGGTTGTAGTGGGTGCTGAAATCGGAGCCAGAACAGGCGCCAACGAGGCAACCTCAGTATAAATCACTGGAGCCAAACTTGGAGCCAAGGTGGTCGGAACTGAGGAGGCGATACGGTGCTCAATAGAAGTCTTGTGGGCCTTGTGCTTATGGCTTTTGCTCCGATCACCGGCTGCTAAAGAGGGGTCTGAACAAGGACGTTTCTTGTTCACAGAAGGAGAGGATGAGACCTCTGACGGAGAAATAGCCTCCAAAAAAGGCGAAGGAAGCAGGCCCTTAAAAATCAACTTGTTACGTCTTTCATTCAGTGTCCGCTGACTGAAGCTGGCACAAATATCACAAGGAGGTTTCTCCGATAAGTGCGGAACCCCTAAACAATACACACAGTCTTCATGTAAATCACTATTCGGGAGTTTACCACTGCAAGAAGAGTAGTGTTTAAACCCCGTAGTCCCTTTCTTTTCTGACATAACCGGAAACACACACACACACTAAAGTAGAAGAAAGTGTACAAAGAGAAAGAGAGAGAAATACCAACAATGGTATTGGGAATACCACAAGGGTAAAAGGGTCCATACCAACAATGGTATGAAAATAAATACCTGTGGGTAGAGCTGAGTGGGTAAATAGGAAAAAATTAGTAAACGGACAGAAAAGATTCACAAATACCTATAAAATTTTGAAAAATTTAACACTTAACTCAGTGAAGCGCTGCTATATGGCTGTGCTGCAAATGAGATCTGAGGTAACTGAGTGAAGGGCATTGCGGGTAGCAGCTTAGCTCGAGAGTTTTTGGTGCACGCAAGCTTGGTATAATGCCAATTCAGTTCTAAGGGCTTGGAACTGAATCCATCAGTAATGAATAGGAAGAAGATTAACAACTTCAGATTTATATTTATAAAATATGACAGAACAAGAAAATCTGGAAATACTGAACTTATTCAAACTTTGTTGGATTTGTGGGGGACTCTAAAGTATATGCCCTACTTCATGTCATTAATGTTCAGAAAAATGCTATGGGGAGGAGAAGAGAGGCGAGAAAGCTAGTAAAGAAAACACTTTATTGAATATCATGAGGCTTTTTTTCTAGCAAATGCATGTATGTATACCAAGTAGCAAGTCTGCAGCTGGTCTTCCTGTCTCCATGCAGACAATCTGATAGAGAGAGAAAAGTTATGTACTCACCATAACGTTCCACGTGAGTTGTTCATCTCGCCTTCATTCTTACAGATGGGTTCAGAGCCAATCCTCGGCTCAGTTGGCCAAATACAAAGCTTGAAGTCTTCAGACAGCTCGAGGCCAAGTCCCTATCCCATGATGTACCTTGAGTTACCCCCCAGATCTTGTTTGCTGCCTCTAATAATACCATATGCCATTGTGTCACTTTTTAAGGTAAATACCACAGGAAAGACAAAACAACCATGATAAAACATGAATCTGTTTTTTTATACCATAGGAAAGACAAAGCAGCCATGATAAAACATGAATCTTGGTCCTCGAAAAACCTGAAGGGGGTAGGATGGTGGGAAGAAAGAAAGAAGGCGAGATGAACAACTCACATGGAATGTTATGGTGAGTGCATAACTTTTTATGTGAAGTTGTTCCATCTCTCCATTCATTCTTACAGATGGGTAGTGTCCCAAGCACCATCTTTTTCGAGTGACTCACGGGAGTATGTTTCTCAGGACAGTAGAACCAAAGGAGGCCCTTTCCCTGGAGGCCCTATCATCTTTGTAATGAGTGATAAAGGTGTGAGGCTTTGACCAAGTGGCTGCTGCACAAACACTGTCTATTGGTAGCCTAGCTGAAAAAGCAGATTATGTGGGCACAGCTCTGGTAGAATCAGCCTTGACTTTTGTGTTGTACAGGTAAATTGGCAGCTGAGTAAGTTAAAGTGATGCAATCAGATAACCATTCTGATAGGGTTGCTTTTGCCACAGGCATACCTTTTCTAGAATCTGAAAAGGAAACAAAAAGTTGAGAATTCTTTGGTTCTATCTAGGTAAAATCTGAGCAGTCTGTGAAAATCGAATTTGTGCAGCATATACTCCAAATTGTTGGTGTGTTTAGGGAAAAACACTGGTAAATCTATAATTTGGTTAAGGTTAGATTCAGTACAAACTTTAGGTAAGTATAAAGGATTTGTTCGAAGTGAAACTCTGTTCAGCATGAAAAACCAAATATGGAGGTTTTATAGACAAGGCTTGTAGTTCTGAGACTCTTCGAGCAGACGTGATGTCTTCCAAGACAAAAATTTCAAATCGCATGAAGAAACTGGCTCAAAAGGTGGGAGAATAATGTGCAAGAGCGTAACATTTAGGTTCCAGTGGGGTATATAGGGGGATTTAACCGATTGTCTAAGGTGGAAAGTCCCTTTGAGAAAGGCTTCAGATAGTTTGTGTGACATTATGTTAAAGCCTTCAGTACCAAGATGAAAATTAGAGAAAGCGGCAAGCTGCACACGAATTGTAGCCGCCGCCGATTCTTTGTTGAAAAGCATAGTCAAAAATTCTAATATAGAGTAAATAGAGGCTTGGTAAGGGTCAATGTTATTCTGAGAAGCCCATCTGGAAAATATCTTCCATTTGCTGAGGTACAACTTCCTAATAGAGGATTTATGAAAAGATATTAAGATATGCTCCATTTCGTTTGAGAGGTTATGGAACCTGGCTATGTTGGGAACTGGAGCAGCCAAGCTGTCAATTTCAGGGACTGAAGGGAGGGATTAAGAGCCCCCGACAAGTACATCAGAAGGTCCAGAACTGAGTCCAGAAACCAAGGCTCTTCCAACAGAAGAGGTTGAAGGAAGGAGAACAAAATCTGACGAGGCCAATGAATAGCTATTAGAATGATGGCCCTTCCCAGGGCTTTGGCTTTCTGTAATACTCTGGGTATCAGAGGAATTGGTGGGAATGTGTAAAGGAGACCCAGAGGCCAATCATGTACGAGTGCGTTCCTTGGGGAATGTCCCGGAGGGGGAATCAGGGTAAAGTAGCTTCTGCATTTTGTGTTCATGGGGGATGCAAAAAGATTGCAGTAAAACTGGCCCCACTTGCGGAATATTCTTTCCGCTATTTCTTTTTTGAGGGAACCACTCATGAGGCAACAAAACTGCCCTGCTCGGTTTGTCAGCAATTACACCGGATTTCCCTGGGATGTGCGTTACTATCAGAAAGCGCTGGTTGGATGTAGCCCATTCCCATACTCTTAGGGACTCTTGACAAAGGGGATCGGACCCGGTTCCTCCTTGTTTGTTAAAGTACCAGACCACTGACATGTTGTCCATTGAATCACAATTGTCCCCAGAGGGAGAGAGTCCTGAAAGTACTGCAATGCCAAGAGTACCCCTCTCATCTCCAGAACAGTGATATGCAGATGCGACTCTTGTTCAGTCCATGTGCCTTGGGCTGTTCTTCCCTGAAAATGCCCCCCCCACCTGATCATGGAAGTGTCTGTGGTCACTGTGGCCGATGGTGAGGGTAGGATAAAAGGATGCCCGATCGTTACTTGGAGAGAGGTCAACCACCACCAAAGTTCCTTTTTGCATGTGTTTGTTAGAATAATGAGATGTGACATTGGGACCTCTTGATAAGACCATTTTGTAAACATATGCCATTGTAGAATCCACATGTGCATATGACCAAATGGAATTGCAATTATTGCAGCTGCCATCATAGCCAACAATTTTAGCACTTCTGAGGCTGGCACCTTGTCTCTGGAAATGACATTCAGAATTTGCTGATGAAGTATTGATATCCTTTCTAAAGGACGTTTTAAAGTAGTGGGAGTGGTGGTGTCCAAATCTACTCTGATAAAAACGATATGTTGCCATAATGACAAGGCAGATTTTTCTGAGTTAATGGTAATCCCGAGTTGATTGCAAAGAGTAAGTTTGATGTCCCTGGCTTGTATAAGCTGATGGCTGGTGGTGGTTGAAAGGAGCCAATCGTGTAGGTATGGAAACACCTGGAATCCCAAAACACCTCAGGTGAGCCGTGACCACTGCCATACATTTAGTCAACACTCTGGGGGCTGTAGTGAGACCAAAGGGCATGGATCAAAACTGGTAGTGAATGGCTCCCAGCCGGAAGCGCAGATGATCCCCTAGATGGTCTGGCCATTTTTATGTGATAGCACGCATCCTGGAGATCTATTGAGCACATCCAAATGTTTTTCTCTAAGAAGGGAAGTATCGACTGTAGCGTGACCATCCGGAACTTCTCTTTCTTGACAGATCTGTTCAGTCTGCTGAGGTCCAAAATAGGTCTACAGTCCTGTGTCTTTTTTGGAACTAAAAATAATCTTGAGTAAGTTCCGGATCCTATCTGGTCTGCTGGGACTGGTTGGATGTCTTTTTTTTAGCAACCTATGGACCTCTACTGTTGCTCGTTTCCTGTAACTGGGTGGGACATTCGGGATTTATGTTATCAAGGAGGGAGGAGTGGAGAAGGGAATAAAATATCCTCTGGAAATTATGCTTTGTACCCAAGTTGCCATTTGTTGTATTTTTAGCCAGGTGTCGGGATACAAAGATAAGCGACCCCAGACTGCCTCCAGAGTAGGACAGTCAGGCCTCCCTTCAGGAGCGCTGGTAGGGCTTCCCAAAGAACTGATCTCTGTCACCTTGATTTTGTGGACCCCCTCTGCCGCGAGGGCACGTGTTCCATTATTGCCACCTCCTATGCCCCTGGAGGGGGGTTCGCCACGTGTGTCCAGAAAGGCTCCTTGGGCTTTTCTGAACCACATCTTTCCTCCCTTTTGATCCTTGGGGTCGGGTCTAGTAGGGGTGTTAAAAGAGACTCCGACAGCAGAGTAGTTCCTTCCTGTTCACACCTGGTCAGAGTTTCCTTAACTCTGGGCCCGAAAAGAGACTAGCATCAAAAGGGGTGTTGACAAAGGATGACTTAAAGGGCTCCGCAAAGGAACATAAGCGCATCCAGGAGTGTCTCCCTAGAGCAATTCCTGTATCCGTTGCCCTACTCATTCCATCAGCTGCATATGAACTCAGATGTATGGAAGAGTTCTCTATGGAATTAAGGGTAACAAGGTGGGACGCAAACTTGCCTGTAGCTCCTTCAGCTACCGTACCCTGTAGAGCATCTCCAAGCTCTTTAAGGAGGTCTCTCTGCAGTCTTGTAAAATGCATGAGATAGTTCAGTGAGCGCATGGCAAAAGTCGCTGAACTAAACATGTGCTTCCCTTATCTATCCATGATCCTAGTCTCTCTCTGTTAGGAGGCTGGACAGAGGAAGACATTTCTGACATCTTCTTTTTGATGGCTGGCAACACCACCATGGCATCAACAGGCACTCCCTTTGTGAGAAAGGTCTTATTGTGAAGGACAGAAATAAATGTACTGAGCCTCCTTGGAACAGGCTCCATGGTGTCCAGAGACTCTCACGCCCTTCGTGAGACCAGCTCCATAAGCTCATTGAAGGGCAGAGACACCCAAAAGGTGGAAGACCGAGACCCAAAAGCTTTCAGGAGGACTGACTCATCCTCAGTAGGATTGGTGGGTTTCCAGTTTTAGGATTTCCAAGATATCTGCAAATGAGATATCTTCAGAGGGGGACCATGGAGACCCTTCTGATTCATCCACGTCTGTGTCAGATGTGATAGACTCCTGCGGGGAGTCTAGATGCTTCCTCTTGCAAAGTCTCTTCCTGGAAATCTCATCAGTGAAGCTTCTGGTGAGGTCTCGGAAGAGCAGGGACCACCCAATGGGGCTTCCTGAGACTCAGGGTCACTACGCTTCAAAGGGATCTGTGAGGCAGAAGTAGACAGGTGCTTTTAGGGAAGAGGTAGTCGGCCGTGAAATTGTGGATAACCTGGGGGACATTACTCTCCTCATGGCTTCAAAGGCACCTCTGCTCTGGTGGGAAGGAACCCCTGTATCCAAGAAACAGATGATTCCCTCGGCACTGAACAGTGGACTCCAATCCAGAGGTAGGAGCGGAACTCATCCGAGCTGAGGCCCCAAGAGGTAAAGTCAGGACCGAAAGATCAGTGTGACTATCTTCCCCGATACAGACCGGCGAGTGACGTCTCCTAGACTCCTTGATGGGCTCAGAGGAAGTCCCAGTCATCGGAACCAATGGCACTGGAGCAGGCGTCAATTCCAAAGGCTCCACAATCATCAGCTCCAGCTCCTCCTGCTCCGAAGGACCGGTATTGCTCGGAGGAAAAGAAGAAGATGGAGGAACAGTTTTCTGTTCCGAAACCAATTGGGTTGGAGGCGATAATTTTTAAAATGCCGGTGCCTGTAACAACTTCTGCACCACACGATCCACATCCAAATCAGAAAGGCTTATCGAGGACCAAAAAGAGTGGATCGAGGATGCCACTGATTGTACGATAGGTGACTTAAGTACTTTGGAGACAGGTTCCAGGACTGGGGACCGGCTCCGAAAAGTTAAGACCCTTGGCTCCAAAGGCTGTGGAGTCGATGTCTTTTTAGATGTTGTTGGATCTGAAACTCTATGCTCCGACGAAGAAGACTTAGCAGACGTACAAGATTTTGGGGATTTGCCAGCTTTATCATGGTCACCCAAAGCATCCTGAAAAGATGATTTTACAAGTCCTCTGTCAATCCGCTTCCTTCTTCTTTCATGCAGGACCCTGCTACTAAAAGAATGGCAGATGGAACAACTCTCTTGTAAGTGCAGGGCACCCAAACAGTAGACACAATTGACGTGATTATCAGTCACAGACATTTTCTGTCCACATTTGGGACATTTTTTAAAACCAGACTTGAAATGCACGCAAGAAACAAGTATTAAGATATTAAGGTCACACACGCAAGTGTTCCACAAGTCCAAGCAACCCACAAGTATTTTACAATATAAGCAGCTCTTAAACCAACAATGTACTGACTTCCATGGTTTTAAATTTGCTATTCTTGACCTTGCCCACATTGAAGCTGGAGGGGGGGGGGGGACTGGCAAAATGTTCTTAGCAAAAAAGAACTAAGACTAGCTGCAAACTTATCTCCTGGCTTAAATGACTACTTAACTATCCTGCCAATATTATGAGAAAAGGCAGGACAGGTTTAAATGTTCAAAAATTCTCTCTATATATTTTTATATTGCAAAAAAAATTTTGGGGGGGGGGGTTGTTGAAGATGCATGTACAATACTGAACATCTTGACTGAATTTCCTATTGTGGTGAACAAACTGTTGAATACAAATGTATTACAACAATGTATTAGTCAAGTCTTTTTAGCTGTGCTTTTAACAAGTTTGTATTTAATATTCATGAGTTGTGTAGGATGTTTATGAATTGAGGATTCTCTGTTAAGTCATTGGTGGAAGAATGAACCAATTATTGTTGAGTTTATACTATTTAAATCATTCTTTTTGATTTTTTAATTGTTCTGACAAAGTCAACTGGCACGGACGAAAGTGCTTAACTATTTGTAATAAAATTATCTCTGAAGATTCACAACATTAATGCTCTTTTTTGGTTCTAAAGTGGTTTTATTTGAGCACTATTGCACCACTTTTTTGGTTTTATTGTCTTGTTTGTGGTGTTGGTTGTTATGGAGTCCCTAGAGGCTTTGAACTTTTCGCCTATTCTTGATTCTGGGCAACAAGGTGAACTCCTGTTAATAAAAAAGGATGTGGCTGAGATGAAGGGGAAACTCACTTGCCTTACTGAGCTGTTATCCCAACCACGCAACTGAATCTTGGTGTTCTACTGCTATTGATATTCCAAAGACGACGTTTTTCCTGTGATGGCAACAATGCAGCCGAAGCTGTAAGTGGTTCTGCTCCTAATTCTTTCAGGAGCATTTCAAAACCTAACCGTGCGGTGCATTTTGGCAACGATATTGAAACTATTTCGGACGACATTCTGAATTCAACACGCCAGTGTTAAAACCATTCTACAGGTATGGCTGTTTTTAAACTCAGATACTGTTGCTCAAACCACTGGGACTGGTAGAATGTATAACTTTAATGGGAGGAAAAGCATTCAGCAGGGTGCTAATAAAGTTTCCCACATGTGCATGTAAAACGACTGGCGGTACCAAAGAGAGTCCGTTTGTGAACAAAGTTAAACAGAATTACGGCACATTAGTTAAGAAGCATTTTTCTTTTTCCACTTCCAAAATTACAACAAAGACATTTAACAACAAGGACACTGGACTCTTTAGTTTTAAATCTTTAAAGGATATGATTTATTCCTTTGAGAAGAGACTATTTAAATTCAAGATGTCTCAAATGGAGATTTGTTATTTGAATGAATGCATTAAGAACAAAGTGGTTCCGCAGGGGTTAATAGTTTTTAAATTTCCCTTTGGGATACATTATAATACTGAAATTATCAACGAGTTTACTAAAATGTTTGATAAATGGGGGTTAGAATTGCTCAATAATAGTGTATTTTACTATGAACAGATGGGAAAAAGGCTCCACAAAGAAGTTGATAATTTAAATGAAATGATTTTCAGTGATTTATTGTTCACACAGTATGAAGGATTTTATTACAAGGTTATTAGTAGGGTTGAAAAGAAATGTGACATTTTTAACAAGTAAAAAAGTTAGCTAGAGATTGTAAACAGCATAAACATTGCAAAGTATACCCCATTGATAAACTGTTTTTTAGTGATGGTGCTAAAGATGCTTATTTACCTTTAATATAACATGGGGAAGAAAATATGGACAATGTGGATTTTCAGTTGCTAGGTGAGGATGAACATTCTATGGATGAAGGAAGGGGCAATTATGTTGATATCAGAATTTTCCACTCCCAAGATGCTCAGAAAGAATAGCCAGTCGGAAACAAGAGACATACAAAACTTACAGCAATGTAGCACAACAGTACAAGGGTTTTCTCAGGTGGTAGAAACATTAATTCCAGTTTCTGAGACACAAGTTGGCAATATTCAGCATACACTAAACGGTTTTCATATATATAATTATACCGTTAGACCCCATTTCAGAGGAGTTTTTTTCTTTATTTTATAAGGGGTTCAAATTTGTTCCCATGAAGATTACAGATATAGCAGAAACATTGGTGGATATACAACTTTATCTGAGAAAATTTAATTTAAAATTAATGTTTTCAAGCAAAGATGGTAACAACTCTATCAACAGTTCTATCAAAATGTTTAGAAAAAGTAGTGTTTTAATCCTCCCCTCCATCCACTTATAACTACTTTTGAAAAAGTTAAGGAAGATATGTATAAAATGTGGGGAAAGAAAAGAAGAATATTTTCCAACCTTAACAACAAGGAAAGAAGTTTATTAAAAGACTTAAGAAAGGACAAGAGTATACGTATTATGACACCTGATAAGGGTGGAGGTGGTATATTATACAACTCTGAGGATTATACTAACACTATGCAGGCCATTTTATTTAATGTTGAAAATTATTCTCAATGTTCTAGGAATTAAATATACATTTCTTATCAAAGGGTGGATATTTTCTTATATGAATATGTTATGGATCAGAGGATTTCTAAGGAAGACAATGATTTCCTCGAATTCACATCCTAAAATTCCTGTTATTTTCGGCATACCAAAGTGCATAAGAATGTTGAAACACCACCTTTTAGGCTGACTGTAGCAGCTGCAGGTTCCAAAACATATAACCTGGCTGTGTATGTTGATAAAAAAAAGTGAAACATGTTGTAGAACAGTTTCCACATTTAGTAAAGGACTCTTGGGATTTCCTTGGCCAACTAAAAAGCGATCTGTGGTGTCCTAATAGCATTTTCCTGACCACAGATGTTCAGGATCTGTTTTCTTGCATTTCTAAACAGGAAGGCCTAAGCTTTTTTGAAGAAGTACTCTTCACCTGTTCTTATTTGCCCCCTGATGAGATTAGTTTAATATGTGAACTTATGGGTCTCATTCTGAAAAACAACTATATCTATTTTGAGGGGGAATATTTTCAACAGGTGAAGGGGGTGGCAATGGGAGCTGCCTGTGCCCCTGTATAAGCCAATTTAGTTTTGTTAGGATGGGAAAGAGAATATGTCTTTAAAAGCGAGTTTTTTTCTAATGTTCTATTATACAGTAGGTTTTTGGATGATATTTTTATTTTATGGGAAGGAACTTTTGAATCCATTCCATTGTTCATCCAATACTTAAACGGCACTACAAATTTTTTAAAATACACTTTTGACTTTCATGTACAAAAAATTAATTATTTAGACACCACTATAATAAAGGACCATGAAAAATTTACTTCTAAAATTTACAGTAAAAAAACTTTCTGTAACAGTTACTTGCACTTTTAACAGTCATCATCCTATATTCAAAAAGAAAAGTATTATCAAAGGTCAGGCTATTAGAGTTGCCAGGATGACATCTTTGAAAAAGGATGTAATCCATGAATTTGCATATTTGAAGGACATGTTCCTTGAAAGAGGCTACCCTTGTGAGCTTAATGACACAATTTTGACAGGAGTATTAGAGGAGTGGGGTACAAGGTATATTCCATTGTTGGGAAAGGGACTTAACAAAATTAACAATTCTGACTCAATTCCCAAGAATGAGAATAAAATTGATTTCCAACAGGCATGTGTTGTCCAATACAGTTCCCTGTATCACCAAGTTAAAGAAATACTTTATAAAAATTGGATTATTTTTAAAACTAACTCCAAGGTTTTCCAGGTAGTGGGTGAAAAACCTATATTTTCAACTAAAATAGGACCCAATTTAAAGTCAGTCCTGGAAAGGAGAACTAATAATCAAGGGGAACAGGGGAATGTTAATGGGAGCAGGCCTTGCGGCAGATGCTCCTATTGTTCATATATTCTACAGGACAGCTCTATTTCCATAGACAATTCAAACATAAATATTGTGTTTTTGAGAAGGGGCAACTGTCTTTCAAATAAGCCGGTATACATTTGCTAGGTGTAATACCTGTGCATCATTCTATATTGGAAAAACGGAGAGGTTATTTAAAACCTGGATATACGGAACATCTATATGACATAAAAAACAAGAAGGAAACCAACGCTCTATATATAAACATAGTATACAATGTACTGATTTCCGTGGTTTTAAATTTGCTATTCTTGACCTTGTCCACATTGGTGGTGGTGGTGGTGGGGGGGGGGGGCGGAGACTGGCAAAATGTTCTTAGCAAAAAAATAACTACTATGGCAACTAAGACTAGCTGCAAACTTCCCTCCGGGCTTAAATAATTATTTAACTATCCTGCCAATATTAAGAGAAAAGGCAGGACACATTTAAATGTTCAAAAATTCTCTCTAAATATTTTTATATTACAAAAAACTTTTTTGGGGGGGGGGGGTTGTTTAATATGCATGCACAATCAGGGTTACCACCTGTCCCACTTTGCGAGGGACAGTCCCTCTTTGGGCAATTGTGTCCTGACCAAAAATATTAAAAATGGCAAATGTCCTGAGATTGTAGGACATAATTATGTCCCATATTTTATGTAATAGTTGCATAAAATAGTTATTTCTGTATCTAAAATACCTAAATGTTACAAGAAACAGAATAAGCAACTAAACTGCTACATGGATAAGCTTTTATTTAGGCAAAAAAGTAAAGTTCTATCTTTTGTACTGACCATGGGTATGTGTCGGCCTGTAAAATCTTGTGTGTCCCGAAAATGTTCCACTTTGGCCATTTGAAAAGGTGGCAACCCTATGCACAATACTAAACATCTTGACTGAACTTCCTATTTTGGTGAACAAACTGTTGAATACAAATGTATTAGAACAATGTATTAGTCAAGTCTTTTTAGCTGTGCTTTTAACAAGTTTGTATTTAATATTCATGAGTTGTGTAGGATGTTTATGAATTGGGGATTCTCTGTTAAGTCAATGGTGGAAGAATGAACCAATTACTGCTGAGTTTATACTATTTAAATCATTTTTTTTTAATTGTTCTGTCAAAGTCAACTGGCATTGACGAAAGCGCTTAACTATTTGCAATAAAATTATCTCTGAGGACTCACAACATTGGTGCTCTTTTTTGGTTCTAAAGTGGTTTTATTTGAGCACTACTGCACCACTTTTTTGGTTTTATTTTCTTAAAACCAGACTTGGGTGGTTTTTCCTGATCAGCCATAATAAGCAATTTTTTTTAAATGCATGCAATAAACAAGTATTAATAAGATATTAAGGTCACACACGCAAGTGTTTTACAAGTCTAAGCAACCCACAAGTATTTTACAATATAAGCAGCTCTTAAAACAACTGCCTCTATGACACTAAATAAAATCTAACTATTAACTGCAACAACACACTCTCATAAGCTATAAACTACTAAATACCTACTAAACACACTTTAATCTACTAAACACTGTTATTAATACAGCCCTTAAAAAACAAATGGGCTCTATAATACTAAATAGAGTCTAACTGTGAAAGATGCTGAAACGCACTCTATTAAGCTATAAGTGTGTGCTAAAACATGCTTATAAACTATTAACACTCTGCTAAGGCACACCAAAAAGACGTGAAGAGAGATAATAAAGAAGTTAAGCTACACACTAATACAAATTTTGAAAGTTATTAAATAGCAAAAAGCTATTAATAAAGATACATTTTTCTACACTAGCCTGAGGTGTTAGGAAACCTCCTATCTGTTGCAGTGGCAAATTAGATCTGAGGTAACTCAAGGTACTTCATGGGATAGGGACTTAGCCTCGAGCTGTCTGAAGACCTCAAGCTATGTAGTTGGCCGACTCGGAGCAGAGTATCGGCTCTGAACCCATCTGTAAGAATAAACGGCAAGATAGAACAACTTCACATCTGGAGACTGGTGGAAGGGGACTGGGAGAGGGAAAAGAAAAAAAAATGTTTAACACAGAAATTGGCTAGGACATAATGTTCTCTGGAAACAATCAGGGTTTTTTTCCCAGCTGTGAAAGCTTTAAAGATAGTACAAAACCAATTAGACTTGAACTAAAGTTTTCTCTCTCTTTTTTTTTTTTATGAAATGGGGATAAGAATATAAATAGATGCACTCCCCCCTTCTCTCTATTTCTTTGTTCAGTTTTAAGAAATGTAGCCACTGCAATGAAGAAGAGGAGAAGGGAAGAGAGAGAGAAAGAGTCTGGTTAAGAGAATATGACGAAAGAAAAATCAGTGTTCTTTTTCCCATACCTGGATAGGGAAATGACTGGGTTAAAACCCTAGGTGCTATCCCGTAACAAGTTTATTACAAAGCATGTATATGAAAAAGAATATTTAATATTATAAGGCTTTTTTTTCTGGTAAACAAGGTACCCTTATCAGTTTTCTGTCTTGTCTGCATGTCACTAGAAGACAATTTGATAAGGAGAAAGGACTTGGAGAAAGTGTTTGCTTAAAGCATTCAGGTGTTTTCTTGGCTGAAAGCTATTCAGACAGACAAAATCAAATAACACTTAATAGCACAGGCTGTACCATGCATCTTAGCACAACTAACCTTTCTTTTTGGTGAACTTTAGCCTGTCTGTGTGGCTATCAACTTAGAACTTTTGGGTGGGTTGGGGGTCTGTTTGTGGGCTTTCAAAAAAAAAAAAAAACGAGAGTTATGTAAGATGCGGTATAGGTACAAATGGATATAAAAAAAAACTGTACAAGACCAACCTGCAGAACAATATATGCATGCAACATAAATGTTGGAACTAGACATTTAATAAAAACAGTTATACATAAAGGGTGGCAGTAATATCTATATAATAAAATGATGCTTTCTGTAATGTTTTTCAATCTGAATGGTCTCACACATAAATATAAAGAAGAAAGGGGTAGTTGCTGTGTCTTTCGGCTTTTCCCGGTTAGGGGTCGCCACAACGGAACTCCGGTCCGCTAATGATTGGCAGTTGATTTTTACGTACAGAGTTGCCAGCCCTGATGCACAACCTTCAATGAAGGAACACCCATTCATGCATGTCTCCGCGCAGAAGATGCTCTAGCTTAGAGTCGAACCGGACAGCGTCTTACTGTGAGGCGACAACGCTACCGCAAAAATATAGCTATTCTACAGGAGACACACCTGGAAAGAACTGAACATATGAATTTGATAAATAAAGGTTTTCAGGATGGTTATTCAGCAGAATATCTGGGGCAAAGGAAAAGAGCAGTTGTTCGTCTTTCGGCTTTTCCCAGTTAGGGGTCGCCACAGCGGAACTCCGGTCCGCTAATGAATGGCAGTAGATTTTCATGAATGCCGAGGTGCCAGCTCAACGTCCAACCTTCAACGAAGGCACGCCCATTTACGCATGTCTTTCAAACGCCCAACAAACCACGGGGAGGACATGCAGACTCCACACAAAAGGCACTTCCATTAATTGCAAGAGGAGCTCCAACAGACAGAAGAGGAAAAACAGATGATAATGGAAGCTACATAGTACTAACGAACTACTGGCTATGGAGGAGTATTACACTGGCATGCATGTACATCTCACCTAAAACTGCTATAATGGAGCTTAAGGAAATTCTGAGAAATAATCAGCTTTCAGCAAGGAATATTATTAATAGGTGGAGACTGGAATTTGGTTTGCAACACTGAATATGTGTCTGGGGGGGCCAAGAAGGGAAAATATAACAAAGGAGGGTAGATGTTTGAAGAAATGTATCAAAATGCTTGGCAAGGAAGATGTGAATTCAGTTCTAGGAGTTTGGAGTAAATTTACATAATATACACCAAGATATGCAATATATCTTGCCTAGCCCAGGTTTTGTATCTCACGTGTACATGTGCATTTAATTGATGGTCTTGAATCGCACCCAATAACTATATCAATCATGCACCAATAATAACGAAAATAAAAACACAAGGTAATGAACTAAAAATAAGACACTGCCTCTTTCACACACATCGTTTGAAGAGAGAGGAGTTTAAGGAATGGGTTTTGGAATTAATTCAGGAACTACTAAAGAAGATATGATTTTCTTCTGAAAACATAGCTAGGGAGTAAGGTGGAAATAAAAGAAAGGGAGATCTGGTTAAGAAGTTACAATAATTATTTAGAGGAACTAAAAAGAAGATATGTACTCACCATAACATTCCATTTTTGTAGTCCATTTCACCCAGTCTACTTCTGCAGCCTTTCTAGCCAGGGTTCCTATTGATAATATTTGTGCAGCAGCAACCTGGGCTAAACCTCACACCTTTATTACTCATTACAAATTGGATTTGATCTCTAGGGGTAGAGCCTCCTTTGGTTCCACAGCACTCCGGAATATTTTTCCTTGAGCCAGCCAAGAATAAGGTGCTAGGGACGCTATCCCCTGTGTAAGAATAAAGGCGAGATAGGACTACAGAACATAAAGAAGTTATGTACTCATCATAATGTTCCATGTTTGTAGTCCATCTCGCCTTTCATTCTTATGAACCCACCCTCCTACCCCTTCCTGGAAGGATCTGGAGAGAGAAACATTTTTCAAAACAGGTGGAGACCTTTTATTATTGTTGTTCTTTCTGGATAGTTTTTGTTATGTCTTTCTATAGTCTAGCAACAAACAAGATCTGGGGATTATACTGGTGTACCATGGGATACCTACCTAGCCACGAGCCAACTAGAAAACTTTGAGCTTTGTAATAGGCCAAGTCGGAGCCAAGGATCAGCTCCGAATCCATTTGTAAGAATGAAGGAGAGATGGGACTACAGAACATCAAATGTTAAAGAATTGCAAAAATGGGGGAATATCTCAGAAGTAAAGGAGCAACTGCAGAATACTAAACTGATAATAAGGGATTATCTCAACAATATGCACAAGTTTAGAAAGTCTATTGTTAAGCAACTGTTCGCTTTTTTATAATAATTCAAGAGCACAAAAACTTTTAGCACAACAACTAAGGAAACAAAGTGGAAAGGACCTTCACCAAGTTTAGGGAGCCTATACAAAGGATAAGAGGATCCTGTAGAAGTATTATAAATAATTTGGAAATTTTCTGAAAGTTTGTATAAAGCAGAGAAATATGAAAATCAAGAAAAAGTACAAATGGAAACGTTTATGGTAGAATTAAATATGCCAAGGTTAGAGGTAGAGGAGGGTCAATTGCTAACAGACAGGAACAGATGAGATAAAAATGGCAATCTACAGGTAAGCCACCATGAATAAAGGGAAGGTTTTGTTTAACAGTATTTTAAGAGGAGGAGAAGTACCAGCATCCTGGAGGAAAGTGGTGTAAGAGTAATACATACAGAGGGTAAAGATCCATTGGATCCAGCTTCATACAGGCCCATTTCAATACTAAACCATTATAATAAAGTGTTTATGTCTAGAACGGCTAAAAGAATGGCAAAAGTGATACCAAAATTGATAGATATTGATTATTATGGTTTTGTGGAGGGGAGGCAAACACGTGACAATATTAGGGAAACAGAATATAAGAAAATACCACTTTTATTGGTGGGTCTTAATGCAGAGAAAGCATTTGACAGAGTAGACTGGGACTTCATGAGCAGGGCAATGTAAGCATTTTCTTTCCCTGAAACAATTATAAGGTTGATTAGAATTATATGAGGAACTGGAAGTGAAAATTAAAGTGGGTGGGCTCCTTTCTGATAACTTCTACTTGAGTAGAGGAACCAGGCAGGGTTGCCCGCTTTCCCCTTTGTTAGCTGTGCATTATATTTAGAACCACTGGCAAAGAAAATAAGGGACTCAGAAATTCAAAAATATAATTGATATGGTAGTCAGGAAACTCTGGCTCTATTTGCAGATATTATTTTAAACATGATAAAACTAGAAAAGGACATTACAGTGTTGTGGGACATTTTAAGACAGTTTCAAATCTTCTCGGAATACAAAACTAATGAAGCTAAAACAAAGGCCAAGTAAAATATGTACACACATGAATTCCATATTTATGAGGATATGATAAAATGAAGTATTTAGGAGTATGGATTAGAAATGATTCTACTCTATTACAGCTAAGGTTATGTGGGAAGAGACTTAAAAAAAAAAAAAAAAAAAAAAAGTGTTATGTACTTACCATAACTTAGCATCTGTGTTATCCTATGTCTTCATTCATCACCATGGGGTCAGGTTTAGATCACCAATTTGAACACCTACACATCGACACATTAACATCGAACTATGAACAGCCACGTAAGCATTTTTTTCCCCAAGGGTGGCCAACCAACACCCAAACACACTATCAAACCCTACTAAAGTGGGGGGATTTGCCCCCACCCCCCCTAACTAAATATACCAACTCCAAGATCACTCGACAATGGAGAAAAGGGCAAGTTCCCAACTACATCCAAGAGATTTTTTCCCCCTGGAAAAAAATTTGCTGATGGGGCCGTTCGTAGTTTTCATAGTTCAATCACTGTATGTCGATGTGTAGGTATTCAGGTATGTGACATTTCAATTTGCTGATATAGACCCACAGTGTCTAGGATCAGACATCAGATCAGACCCGGCAACATTCAACAGACAGATCTAAGGCTCTGGCTCCTCCCTCTCCCATAATGTCCTACTGCCCTCAAATCCCCAGATCAAGTTTGCTAACATAATACTGAAGCTACTCCTACCAATGTAGAGAGAAAACCACTCCAACTTCTAACGCAATCAAACCAGGTAAAGGGATGGCGTATGGGAAATGTGATGAATGAAGACATAGAACAACACAGATGCCAAGATACGGTAAGTACATAACTCTTTGTTTGATGTTTTCCATGTCTTCATTTATCACCATAGGGTCAGAGTCCCCAGCTACAATTCATCCTGGGAGGCCTCAAGGAAGGACATACCAAAGCACTGTGGAGCCTAATGAAGCCCTACTCCTAGAAATCAAATCCAGCCTGTAATGGGATATAAAGGTGTGAGGATTAGCCCAAGTGGAAGCAGCACAGATATCTTTAATAGAAAGCCTTAATACAAAGGCTGAAGAAGTCACCACAGATCTAGTAGAATGGGCCCTAATACGAACTGGAATCTCCAGGTGATTTAGATTGTAGACCACAGAGATGCAGCTAGATATTTATTTAGAAATAGTGACCTAAAGGTCTGTAAGACTATGTCTGCTATCATAAAAGGCCACAAAAAGCTGCTCTGACTTGTGACTTATTTACACATGGGGGGTGGGCGTATGTATATCTCAGAAATATGCAACAATGTCTATAAGATTTAGGATCTTTGCCTAAAAGTGTTTACATAGAATTTTCCCAAGTGGATAGCAGATGCTGGAGGTGTGACAGGCAAGAAACAGGTGGCTGGGAACATATTTTCTGTGAGTGCAATGAGCTGGCAGACTTTAGGGATTCTCTGCATATCGCTCTGTCAGAGATGCTGGGTGAGTGGATTGGACTGACTGGGGAGATGACTTTTTGAGCTATGATACAGAATCAGAAGTGACTAGATATAGAAAAGCCTTGCAAAGTCTAGTTATGGTGGCTGCCAAAAAAAAAACAATTACTAGAAAATGGAAATAAAAGTGTAGACCAACTTTACTAGAAGTAGTGAATACAACAACAGAGAAAAAACAACTGGAATTGGGATCTTTAGAAAAGGGAAGGAGCAAACTACATAGGATAAAATGGGAATTGTGTTAACAATTTATGCAGAGAAGGAACGAGGTTTAACTCATTCACTCCAATGGAGCTCAGGAAGTTTGCACTCTAACTTCCAATGGGCGGAGCCTAAGCCTTTTGATAGAGTCAAATTATGTCCTCACATTTCAAACAGATGTTCATATCTCTGGAACCATAGGGGTTATGAAATAAGTATTAATGGCAAACTCTTCAGCACAAACTATTTTTACAGTGGCAGTATTCTTTAGGTTCTAAATCTTAAACCAAATTTTATAAGTCACAGTAAACACAGTAATTATTGCATTTGTAATATTTTGTAAACAACTTATAATATCTTAGCAACCACTAAAATATTATAAGCTGGTTACAAAATATTACAAATTCAGTAATTACTGTGTTTACTGTGACTTATAAAATATGGTTTAAGACTTAGAACCTAAAGAATACTGCCACTGTAAAAATAGTTTGTGCTGAAGAGTTTGCCATTTATACTTCCTACCTACATACTGTTAGCAGCATTTTATTCAACTATCTGAGATCTTTCATATGAGGCTAAGGAGTTCTGTCTTTGTTACTTGGTTGTTGAGCTATTTAGAAAAATGTGAAAATTATATTTATATAAATTAATATTATAAAAACAACAGTTGATATCGATTTACCTGCACTAGACAGAGGTCAAATATTAAATGCAGTTGAGTTTGCCATTGTGTAGGTTTTAAGGTGAAATCTTTTAAAACCTTGGACATAGCATGGTTTTGGAATTATAGATGCAAATATGCGCAAGCAATATTTGATGCCTGGAGGTGTCAGTAGGAGTTAACTGCAAATGTACTTGGAGGTGTCACTCGGATGTAATGAGTTAAAAGGCAGGATTTGAATGAGCCATATAATGCTTAACTGACAATGAATGGATAGATTAAAAGCGATGTACAACATTTGCAACTACAGTTGTTTCAATGGTGTTTTAATGTATGTTTGCAACTAAAGTGGAGTAATTTTGTTTTTCATTTATGTAAATGTAAGATTGCCTATGCCATTATTGAAAATTTAATATAGATGTTTTTTGGGGGAAGAAAAAAGGCCATCAACCACCAGTGTCTTTATAAGCCAAGCTATGCAACCAAAGCCAGTTTTTTTCCCTCATCCATAGCCTTTCTGACCCTCTGAAAGACATCTACCAGGTTGAGTAAGTGAGGCCTTCACTTGACAAAGCCAAACTGGGATTGGTCAATTTAAATAAAGCTCTCCAGTTCTGCTGAGTAACAGGTCTAGTATGTTTGCGCTCTTGGCTAAAATGTGCACTGTCTGGTTTAAAACGATTATGTTGACAACATCTAGAAAACATGGTGGCTGTGTTATAGGCAGTGTAGGATTCCTTGTCTACAGAGGGGTAGTTAAAGTCTCTTGTGAATAGGGTGTTAGGATGGATGCTGAGCATCTCCAGTAGGTCCAGGTACAAGTTGTGAGCTTTGTTGGTCATACATGATAACCAGTAGCTGGCCAGAACATGGTATGGAAATTTGTCTATGGAGACCTGGATGTAGAAGAACTCTAAGGCATTATACTGTTTAACTGAATTGGAGTTGTACTGTTTGCCAATGTAAAACAAGACTCCTCCACCCTTAGCCCTTGTCTGTGTTGTTGCTGATGTAAAATGTGTGGAAGGCACCATAACCTTGCACTGTCAGAGTAATTTCTGCAGCTTTAAATCAAGTCTTGTTAACAGCACAGATGTCAATATTCACCAGAGTCAACTATTAAAAATCAAGTCATTTCTGTTATTTCTGTGTTATGATCCTAGATGAAGAATGCTGCTTAAAGTAAGTTGCATACCTGTCTGCAACACCTATTCAGAGAGAGCCATGTCTCTTTTCACACAGTCCAGTGAGGTATGCCTCATGTCATTTACATGCAGAAGTACTAGGAATCATACTGGTACATGTGGTGCAGTGACTACAGACAGGCAATTAACTGCTGTCTTCTCCGTGTCCAGTCTGGTGATAGTGGCATATCTGGAGATACAGTAACTTCATCAGATAACATTTGAAAATGTTTTCAACCACATTTAAATAAAGTCTTTAAAAGATCACATGACCTCATTAAGCCAACCAGAACAGTGCACTTGAAAAAAATCACAATGCAGAAAACAGAATTAAAGGGATACAAGCCTCAACACATTACTGTTAAATGCTGTAGTGTAATTAAATGAAACTTTAAATCTTAAAAATAACCACTACACTGATTTTAATTATACATGCAGCTAGTCAGCAATGATGAACTACCTAGCCGCATGTATAATTTTGTTGTTGACAAATAGTTGTTAAACTGGTTAAAACTGTTTTAAATAACTGGAGTTAAAATTAGTGTAGTGATTATTTTTAAGATATAAAGTTTCATTTAATTACACTACAGTATTTGACAGTAATGTTTTGAGGCTTGTATCCTTTTAATTTTGTGTTCTGCATTGTGATTTTGTCAACTGCACTGTTCTGGTTGGCTTAATGAGGTCATATGATGTTTTAAAGACTCTAAACGTGGATGAAAAAATTTTCAAATGTTATCTGATGAAGTTACTGTATCTACAATAACGAAAAGCACTTCATTAAATACTTGGTTTTAATATTGGGCTTTGTCTGTGCCTGTTTCCACTGTGCCATTACAGAGTTTTGATCTGCTTTAATATGCTGAATGACACAGAATTTGAACCTGTGTTCCGGATGTTCACAAATATACCTAACTAAGGCACTGACCACCTTAGAATGCTGAATATCCAATTGATGTTCATTAACTCACTCTAAAACGCCTAGAAGTTTTTCCTATGTAAAATGCAGAACAGTCACATTTAGCTATGCACACCACATTTTGAGTTTGACAATTAAAATGCCCACTAATAAAAATGTTGTTGGCATTAATCCTAATGTTGGGTCCTGTTTCTAATATAAACTTACAAGTTTTGCATCTACCACATTTGAAATTCCCAAAAGGTCTACCAGTAAATACAGGTTTACCCCTCAGACCATTTTCCATAATTTCTTTAAATGATCTATCTTTTCTAAAAACTATTTTTGGACAGGTCCCTATCTTTTTTATCTATGTCTTTGTCTAATTTCAAGATGTCCCAATTCTTTTGGACCATCTTGACTAATCAATCAGCCTCTAAATTGTAAGTAGCCACAAAATACATTACTTCCCCCTCTAATACTATGATCATCCTGACATCTTGACACAATCTTGTTGCCCACACCTTCCAGTATGTGAAATGGGCATATAAACACCTTGTTTTCTTTTACGCATGATTTCATATTTCAGTTCTAAACATAAACCCTCCGGGTATCCCCTTCTAATGAACATCTCCATCATTCCATCATATATTCCAACTCCTGACAGTATTTACCATCCTGGCAGCCCTCACCATCCGTCCCTTAACTATAGATTGTTTCTGATGGTGAGGGTGCCAGCTACTATAATCTAAATAAGAGTTGGAAAATGTAATTTTTCTATAAATGGTAGATTTAAAAATGTTGCCTCCTGATCTATATTCGAACTATCTAAATACGTTATTGTATCAAAACTGTATTCGTGGGTAAATTTCAAGAAGGCCACAGTGCTATTAATATATTGCAAAAATGCCATCATTTCATCAATACCCCCTTTTCACAAAATAAATATATCATCCAGAAATCTGGTATATTGCTGGATGTAAGCCTGATAAGGGCTTGAAAACACAAATTCTTGTCCCCAATATGCCATGATGTAAATGGCATATGGTGGGGAACATGCGGCACCCATGGCCACCCCTGTTTGCTTTTAATAATGCCCCTCAAAATACAAAAAAATATTAATCAACACTGCTTCCATAAGGGCAATGAAAACACTGACCTCATCCTGCTCGTATAAGCCAGTTTTCAGTAATTGACATTCAAGCCATGTATGCCCCTCCTCGTGTGGTATAATGGAAAATAAATTGCACACATCTACTGTGAGCAAAATAATATTTTCCGTAATAACATCATTCAATTACTCTAAAACGTTCCATGAGTCTTTGGTTATTTTAACTGTTGCAATGAACATGTTTAATTGTTCTGAAGAAGTCCTTATGTTAGGACGAAACCTAGGTTAACATTGTACATATCTTTAGACTATTCGTAATAAAGTCAGTTTGGTTACTGTTTCTCAAGTGGAATTTTGAGATGACTGTTAATATTGTGCTTTTAATGACATAATTGATTAGTTCATAACTGGGTGGAACTTCCTGTTTGAACTGTAAAAAAAGGAAGTAACTATGTGGGGTAAATTGTTTAATGAAGTCTAGATCTTTCTGGACGAAAGCGCTCATCCTTGGATTTTTATGTTCTGAAGTTAATAAAGTGGATTCTGCATTCTACAACTGTGTGGTGATTTGCAGCCTGCATTACTTTGAGTGGGTTCAATCCAGCTGCTACTTCTGGCTTTTGTGTTTATCTGAAGAATGAAGACCGACAACACAGACGGCAAGTTATGGTAAGACATAACTTTTTAATCGGATGTCTTCTTCATTCCTCCTCACGATAAGAGTCCCCAGATACATAATTCCCAGGTGGCCCTCATGAAAGGATTTGCCAGAGCACCATCGAGCCAATGGAAGCCCTGCTGCTAGAAACAATATATATTAATGTGCCACAAAGCTAGGACTGCTAGACCATATCGCTGCTACACAAATACCATGAAATGGAGGATCTGGATGAGAAGGCGGTAGTAGTAGCCATAGCCCTAATGGAATGTACTCTAGGAGGTTGAGGTAATTCTAGGCCCTTTTGTGAGTAAACTAGAGAGAGACATCCAGTTATCCATTTTGCTAAATTAATCTCGAAAAACACATGGCCTACTTTGTTAGCAAAGAAGGCTACTTACAACTGGTCAGACTTCCTGTGTTGTTCAGTTCTGTGGAGATAGAAATATAACTGCCTATGAACATCGAGAAGATGTAGAACATATTCCCTTTTATTAGAAAAATTTGGGAAGAATATTAGTAAATAAACAGACTAACTGATATTGCTTTCTGTGGCTTCTTTAGGCATAAAAGAGGGATTGGTATGTAAAGAAACCCTGTCCTTATGAAAAATTATGTAAGGAGGTTAGGAAGATAAGGCTTGAAGCTCGGAAATTCCCCTTGGCTGAAGTCAGAGCCAACAAAAGGATGATATTCCATGACAAAACTTTGTGCGTCACAACTGGCAGCTGGTTCATAGGGGCCCTGACAAAGCCTGCAGCACGACAGCAAGACCACAGGTCAGGAAGGGTCGTTTACGAGAGGCCTCAACAGGAAAATACCTTTCATAAAGGATTTGCATAATCTAAAGGTGGACAGGGAATGAAACTGACTAGTAGAATGAAAATAAGAAATAGCAGCTAATTGAATCTTGATGGTACAGAAGCTAGCTTCTTCCTTAAACAAGGTACAAAGGAAGAGCAGAATATTCAACATTGGTGCTGAGAAAGGATCGATATTCCTATTTGTAGCCCACATGGCGAACCTTTCCCACTTACTGGTTTAGACTCTATTAGCAGAAGCCTTTTGCAAGGCTAGAAGAATTTTACGAACTGAGGAAGCAAACCTGGACTGTCTTGCTAGGGTTGAAAGTGGAGAAATCAAGCAGTTAGCTTGAGGGCGTGATGGTTCGGGAGCTGCTTCCCTGATGGATGAGACAGAAGGCCCTGTATTGGCTCCACTATCAATGGAGGATATTTCAGATGAGACCACAGGATGGGGAACCAAACCTGACGAGGCCAGAAGGGGGTAATGAGAATGACTGAGCTATTCAGCCTGCTTGCCTTCTGAAGAAGCTTGAGGATCAGAGGGGAGAGGGGTAAGCATATAGGAGACCTAGGGGCAAATCGTGGATCAGTGCATCCCTCAACTCCGCGGAGGAGTTATCAGAGTGAAGAACTTACTACACTTCTTGTTGAGGGGAGAAGCAAAAAGGTCGCAGCAAGGTTGACCCCAGTGACTAAACATCATGCTCACCACTGAATGATTGAGGGACCACTCGTGCAAACCAGTATTGATCTGCACAGTCTGTCTGCCAAATTGCTGGTTTCCCCAGGATGTACGTTGCAACCAGATGGTCTGAAAACATCACCAATTCCCACACCCTCATGGCCTCCCTACACAAGGGTTATGAATGGGTTCCTCCTTGCTTGTTGATGTACCAATCAGACACGTTATCAGTGTGAACTGTACTAGTCCCCAAAGGGAGAGCATTCTGAAAGGCTTGCAACATTAGCAGAACTGCTTACATCATTAGGATACTGACAGACAACCTGGCACAGATGGGGGACCATGTGCCTTGAACCATCTTCCCATTGTAATGCCTCCCCACCCAAACTGAGCGGCATCCGTGGTCACTCTGCCGATTGGAGGAGGTCAACAAATGATCTGCGTAGAAGGAGATTATCCAGCTGAAGCTACAACCTGATGTGCCATCTGCAAACTGTAGTCAGGCTGATGGGAATGAGTAGAGGCTGCTAGAGAATGGACCACTGTACTGCCTATGTCCACTGAAGAATCCGCATGAAGAACCTTGTTATAAGAACAGAACTGCTGCCAACATGGATCCTAGGACTTGTAAGATAAGCCTTGCTGGAAGGGGGGGGGGGGGGTACTGGTGAGAATTCCCGGACTTCATTCTTTAATGTTAGCATGAGGAGCGGGGTATTAGACCTCTTGTGTTCAGCTGCGTTTCTATGAATTCCAGGTTCTGCACAGGAGCCAGATTGGACTTGTTTTGGTTTACAATGATATCCACAGGGTGCAAAAGCTAAATTAAGTAATCTCTGGCTTCGATAAGCTGATGCCTTGTGGCAGTGGTAAAGAGCCAATCGTCCAAATATGGAAACACACTGAATCCCTTGAGACTCATGTGAGCTGCTACCACTGCCATGCATTTGGTGAACACCCAAGGGTGCTATGGTGAGTCCAAAGGGCAGTGCTCTGAAATGGAAATGATTAGCTCCCAGCCAAAAGTGCAGCAGGTATCTCCAGGAACACCTGTCTATTTTGATGCGATACTATGCATCCTTGAGATCTATTCAGCACATCCAATCACTGTGCAACAATGGCAGAATGGACAAACATAACCATCTAGAAAGCTTGACTTCTTTACATAACAATTTAATGTGCTTAGATCCAGAATGGGTCTTAGGTCTAGTCTTTTTCGGCACAAAAAAGAAGCGGGAGTAGGTTCTGAATTCCTCTTTGTTCAGTTGGGACCTCTTGGATGACTTTTTTTTTTTGCAGCAGCAGCAGCAGTTGTTGAATTTCCTGTGCTGAAAGCTCCCTCTGACTGTGTGGCACATCAAAAGGATCTTGCTGGAGTTTGCAGGGGGAAGGAAAAAGGGAACTGTAGTAGCCTCTTTATCCTTAGTTCCAAGGGGTTTTCAGTCAAATGGATCCAGGCTTCTGAGTGCAAAGCGAGCCAACCCCCGACTGCTTCCAGAGATGGACAGTTGGGCAGCACTTCAGGAGCACTGATAGGGTTCGTCAGAAAATGCATCTCTGAAGCCCTGGTTTTGAGGCCTCTCTGCCTCTAGAGGGGCGGCTAATGTTAAACTTTCCTCCTCTGCATCGAGAGGAGGGTTCCCTGCGCAGGTCCTGGAAAGGCCCTTAGGATTTATGAAACCACATTTTCTTGCCTCTGTGTTGTTGCCTGGAGAAGGACCACTGGGGAGCAGACAATTTGATTCCTACAGCAGAAAGGGGCTTTTCATTCTTTTCTCTGCAGGTTTGATAATCTCTGACAGACAACCCAAACAGTGAAGATCCAAAAGTAGAGGGCATCAACAAATGACGCCTTAAACAGCTCCGCAAAATCAGATACCCTCATCCAGGCATGCCTCCTAAGGAAAAGTCCTGAACCAGCCACTCGTGAGGTACCGTTCCCATTGTATGGGAGATTAACTTTATCGAAGACGTAGAAATGGAAGACAGAGAGGTCAGCTTGGAAGAAACTTTCATGAATTCCTCCGCAGGCATGGACTCTGACAGAGGCTTAGAGCTCCTTCATCAGATCTCCCTGCAGCTGGGTAAAGTGAGCTAGATAATTTAATGACCTCTGCCTAAAGGTGGCTGAGGCGTAAACGCACTTTCCAATCCTGTTCAAAGCTCTAGACTCCTTGTTAGGCGGGTGGACATTGGCAGTCTCTTCTGTCAGTTCTTTCTTAGTGGCTGCCAGCACAACTATGGCATCAACTACGGGACCTTTTCTTCAATGCTTTCTATTTGCCTGTGCAACCAGGAGCCTATCACAGTGCTTGGGAATGGGCTTGATGGCATCAAGGCCTATCACGGAGCTTGGGAATGGGCTTGATGGCATCAAGGCCTATCACGGTGCTTGGGAATGGGCTTGATGGCATCAAGGCCCATCACGGTGCTTGGGAATGGGCTTGATGGCATCAAGGCCCATCACGGTGCTTGGGAATGGGCTTGATGGCATCAAGGCCCATCACGGTGCTTGGGAATGGGCTTGATGGCATCAAGGCCCATCACGGTGCTTGGGAATGGGCTTGATGGCATCAAGGCCCATCACGGTGCTTGGGAATGGGCTTGATGGCATCAAGGCCTATCACGGTGCTTGGGAATGGGCTTGATGGCATCAAGGCCTATCACGGTGCTTGGGAATGGGCTTGATGGCATCAAGGCCTATCACGGTGCTTGGGAATGGGCTTGATGGCATCAAGGCCTATCACGGTGCTTGGGAATGGGCTTGATGGCATCAAGGCCTATCACGGTGCTTGGGAATGGGCTTGATGGCATCAAGGCCTATCACGGTGCTTGGGAATGGGCTTGATGGCATCAAGGCCTATCACGGTGCTTGGGAATGGGCTTGATGGCATCAAGGCCTATCACGGTGCTTGGGAATGGGCTTGATGGCATCAAGGCCTATCACGGTGCTTGGGAATGGGCTTGATGGCATCAAGGCCTATCACGGTGCTTGGGAATGGGCTTGATGGCATCTGTTTCCTTCCATGCCCAGCGGGAAACCAAATCAACGAGGTCATCTGCAGGGGGGGGGGGTAACCCAGGTCTTGGATGGGCTCGTCTTAAATGCCTCCAAGAGCACTGGCTCCTCAGAAGGAAAAGGTTGGGCAGACCACCCACCTACCTTTCTCCTTCAAAATGTCTAGAATATCTCCAAAAAAAGACGTCCTCAGGTGGGGATTGGGGGATCCGTACCCCTCATTGAAGTCAGTGTCTTTGGTTATTGACTCCATTGGGGAGTCCACGTGCCTCCTTTGGCACGTCTTCATCCGGGGGGGGGGGGGACTCCTCAGTGGGATACTCTGCAAAACATCAGAAGGGGATCCCTCCCAGAAAGGGAGATCCTGGAGGCCGCTCGGGACGGGTTGACTCATGACAGGACAAATGGGCTCAAGGCCCAAATCCAGTAAGGGTACAGGGGTGGATTGCGGGACATGTGTTTACAGATCTCCAACTCGGGAGAAAATCCTCTCCTCTACATGAAAAGCCGATGGACCGTCCCCCTCCAAAACTGAAGCTATAGGGGAAAAAAGCTAGGACTCGCACCAGATCCACAGCCTCCAGAAGGGATCAGACCAGAGCTGTCAAAGGCCAAGGTTCCTAAGGGAAGACATGGCTTTAACAAAGATGGAGCCAATCCCAGTCCCCTGAACCCATCACAGGCACCTCAACTCAGATTCACTCTGCTCTGAGGGAATAGGAACAGGGCCTTACTACAGTTAACATCGGCATCAAGGAAGAGAGCTTCCCCTGCACTGAACCCAACACACACACAAGTCCTGAACCCTGGAATTCTGACACCAAAGGCCGGATCTGAGAAGTGCTGAGGGTATGGCCTGGGTAGCTCACAGATGCAACAGGGGACAGACCTGAGACTACCACCATTTGGTCGTGGGCCTTGAAGAATCTCCTCATTATCCTGTCCATGTCCACCTCAGACCAGCTTCTAGAAGATTTGGATGATGCCGATGGGGGGGGGGTCAGGAGTGCCTGGATTCAACTGAATGAGCATAAGATTTCATTAAGACTCTCAGATCCTGAGCCACTGGATCCATCACTGGAGCTGAAAGTGGAGGAGGTAACAAAGATATATTTTCCTCTGGATCCAAGGATGCTGGTGGATCCAACAGGGTTGATACTTTCTTTGGATCTGAGGAGGTCGCAGCCAAGGTTTCCCTGGACTTGGCTTTGAGCTCTACAGGATCTCTCGGGGAGACGGGGGGAGACCACTTTTTTGCTTCTTTAGCAGAAGATGAAGTGGAAAGGGTTTGAGCCTCAGCAGCCAATGATGGAAGAAGATCCCTCAGTAGAGGATTAAAAGAAGCACAGATTACACACACTAGCTTCAAATGGTTTGCAACTAAGCAATACATGCACTCCTTGTGGGCATCCTGATTGGGGATTTTATGCCCACAGAAGTGCAATGCTTAAAGCTGGGAGAAGGTTTGTCAGACATAACAACCAAAGCCCACCAAAATCCAACAGACACTCAACGAAAAGCAGGAAGGAAGACATGCAAAGAGATACTCTCACATGCACATACACTAAGGTTTTAAGAAAAACAAAAAGAGGGAGGTCAGCTATAACCTAATGCTACTGAAAAACTATCCTGACAAGTTAAGTACCGCTCGAGATAGCAGAGATCATCGTCACACAATGGAAGCAGCAAATGAGATCTAAGGTGCTTGGGTGGGTGTAGTGCATTATCGATAAGAGGGAAGAGCTCAAGAGATGGATCCAAGTTTGTAGAATGTGGCCGAGCCAGACCGGAAGGTCAGATCCAAGACCCTATCGTCAGGAAGAATGAAGACAACATCAGATAATATAATTTTCACTGTTCTGACCACTACTTCCATGCAATTATACAGGATAAGCTCTGCTCTGTTATGTCCATGGCAGCAGACTTTCCTATGCTCACAATGAAAACCCACATCATATCTGAACTTTCACCCACTTTGTACCTTTTTATATGCTAAAATGCTTTCCTCTATAGAGGACAAGCAACTCTTCTGCAGATGTGCTTTCCTGGCAAATACATGAATAAAAAACTTCTCGGATTAATTAAACATAAAACTGGGCATGCTTGCTTTATTTACTGATTTTTAGTTTGAAGTATGGGGGATGACCGCATAGAAAGGTTTGTGCTCACAAGATAATTAAAGCTTGCTGTTGAAAAGCAGTAGACTAACTAGTGAACCATCAGTCCAATCAAGTGTGATTTCTGAACTATCCCATTTCAAAGGAATAGTGCCAGAAGTGCATATAATTCTGAAAAAGACATTGGGATACATTTTTAGTGCTATCTGAGCTGCATAAAGATTGCTTCAGCTGGGTTCACAGAGTCACTTAACCAAACAAAGCCCCAGGGCGGAGTCTGAAAAAGATCCCACGGAGGGCAATTTTCTATCCAGGTAAACAAATAAAATAAATACATTGAATAACAAATTAACTGAGTACCTGAACTACATTCACTGCTAAAAAAACATTATTGAACTAAAAAGGAAAAGCCTTGGTCATTTTGTAAACTGTGGTTCTAGCTCTGGAATCAGAGTCTAAGGATTTACTCCCATACCAGCAGCTCCCATCAAACCAAAATCCAGAAAAATTATAGCAGTGATTCAGAAAAGGACAGTTCAAGGTTTACACCAGAGGTGCAAATGAACTCAAAGGGCTCTGCCAGCTTAGTAAACTCACCATTTATTACTTCTGATATGCAAAAAGACAATGCCAAGTCTTCCACACACTTGTTTTTTTTAGTAACTACTTCGATACAGTTGGACTTCTGCTGTACACAAACTGCAAAGTCCTCCCTTGAATACATTCTTCATAACATGTATCATCAGCATCAAATGATGCTGAATCCCCACCCCAAGACTTATTCAGCTTCTCCTACACAAGTATGGTGTTTTATACACCAAGTACAACACCGATTCAAGTAACCCACTGACAAGCTCATTTTCTATTAAATGCTTGAATTCTCAGACTACTCCAGTATTATGTGGCACAGGATACAGTCAAATGACACTTGTCTCTATATTATCAAGTACACACAAATTATCTTTACTCCTCTCACTGCAAAAAATTCAAATCTGATATTACATATACCAAATATATTGTTCTACTTATTGCCTTACATCAGAAGGGGACCTCTTTCTAAAATGCTATATGAATATTATAGTGGCCTAAAATATTAGATGAGCTCCCACCCTCCTTCCATGCACAAACACACAGAAAAAATCATTATGGTTGGAACAGCACAGCTGTGCAAGTTAAATTTAAGTCACATATCATAATTCTGCATCTGTGTTGCCCATTTTCATTCTTCCGCAACGAATGGGTTTGGATCAGACTCTGCCACCTTTCTGCAGTCTTGGATCCAACTATCGAGCTTTTCCCTTTATCCATAATGCCCCTGATCACTGCTTTACCTTCAGATCGAGTTTGCTGCCTCTAAGCTAGGTTTAAAAATGTAACAGAACTATAACATTGATAGAAAAAGATGCAATAGAACAAAACAGGAACTCAAACAGGAACAATGGGTTCCCGACAAACTCCATTAGGTCATTCCTAAAGACAAGGAAGGGGGAAGGTGGGAGGGAAGTAATAGAATGAAAATGGACAACACATATGCCTAGTTATGGTAAGCAGATGTCATTTTTATTTGCTCCTCAACAAATGGGACAGAGTCCCCAACTACAGTAACCTTGGGTGGCCATCATGGAAGGATGTTCCAGAGTACCTCAGAGCCAAATGCAGCTCTAATCTGGGAGATGATGTCCAATTTATCAGCCACAAATGTATGAGCTTTAGACCAAGTGGCAGCTGCACAAATATCATCAACAGAGGCTCTAGATGAAAAGGAAGATGATGTAGCTAATGACTTAGCTGAATGAGCTTTTGGTTGTTTTGACAAGGTCAAACCTTTTAAGGGGTACACGAGAAATAAAATCAGTAATCCATTTGATTACTGTAGTTTTAAAGACGGGCCTACCCAACTTGTTTTTGGCAAAGGAAACAAATCAGTCTTCCTAATTTCCTTCATTCTATGAAGACAGACATGAGAGACCCGCCTTGCTGAAATTATGGCTACAAGAAAAACTGTTTTCCAAGAAAAAAAAGAAGGTATGTACTCACCATAACGTTCCATGTGAGTTGTTCCATCTCGCCTTCATTCTCACTGATGGGTTCGAAGCCGATCCTCGGCTCCGACACAACCGACTAGCAAGCTCAAAGTTTTCCAGTAGCTGGGGAACCAACCCCATATCCCACAACGCACTGCGGGAATTACCTCAGATCTTGTTTGCCGCGTACCATATAGAAGTACAATAATTATTCTGCATAGGAAAGAAGACACACTGAAAAACCAGGATGAAGACAGCCTCCAGGTCAACTGCCAGCCAGGAGAGGGAAGGAGGGAGGGACTTGAGAATGAAGGAGAGATGGAACAACTTACATAGAACGTTATGGTGAGTATATAACTTCTTTATGTGAAGTTGCTCAATCTCGACGTTCATTCTTCACTGATGGGTAGCGTCCCTAGCACCCTGATCATGGGTGGCTTACGGAAGTACACTCTTCAAAACCGTAGAACCAAATGAAGCCCTGTCTCTGGAGGCCTTATCCACTTAGTAATGAGTTATAAAAGCGTGAGGTTTAGACCGTGTGGCTGCCGCACAGATGTTGGCCAAAGGTAATTTGGCTTGAAAAGCTGAAGAGGTAGAAACTGCTCTGGTTGAATGAGCCTTCACCTTACTAGACAAGGGCATGTTATGACAAGAATGTGTGTAAGTGATACAATCCGAAAGCCACTTGGTGTTGTTTTGGCAACTGGTTTACCTTTTCTGGCCTCAGAAAAAGACACAAAAAGCTGATCTAATTTCCTAATGTCTTTTGTTCCAAATAAAATCTAAGTTGTCTGTGAACATCAAGTTTGTGCAACATATATTCCAATTTGTTGGTGTGATTAGGGAAGAAAACAGGCAACTCAATGACTTGATTGATGTTAATCTCAGAACATACTTTAGGCAAAAAGGATGGATTTGTCCTGAGAGATTCTCTATCAGCATGAAAGACCATATAAGGAGACTTGATGGATAGGGCTTGTAGCTCTGACGCTCTGCGGGCTGAAGTGATGGCTACTAGGAAGATAGCTTTTCACGACAGAAATTTTAGTTCACAGGATGATGCAGGCTCTAAAGGAGGAAGAATGATGCGAAATAACATAAAATTCAAATTCCAGGGAGAATAAGGTGTCTTCACTGATGGCCTCATGTGAAAGGAACCTTTTAAAAAAGCCTTAGACAACTGGCGGAACCTTTTAAAAAAGCCTTAGACAACTGGCGGACCATAACATTCAATTCATCGATCCCTAGATGGAAATTAGATATAGCAGCTAGTTGTACCTGCACTGTAGCAGCCGCTGCTCCTTTCTTGAAAATTTCTGTCAAGAATTGTAAAATAGAAGACAATAGTGCTTGGTAAGGGTCAATGTTATGGGAAGAAGCCCAAATGGAAAATCTCTTCCACTTACTTTGAAACAATTTTCTAGTGGAAGGCTTATGGGAAGCCAACAAAATTTGACTAGTGTCATGGGAAAGATTATAAAGCCTGGCTAACTGGGAAATTGGAGCAGCCAAGCGGTTAACTTCAGTGTCTGCAATGATGGATGAAGATCCCCTGATAGATGTGTCAATTAAGTACGGAACTGGGTCCAGGATCCATGGGTCTTTCAGAATGTGATGATAAAGAAACGGAAACCAAATCTGCCGAGGCCAATGAGGGGCTATAAGGATGATTGTCCGTCCCAGCGACTTTGCTTTCTGTAAAAATCTGGGTATCAGGGGAAGTGCATAGAGGAGACCGGGGGGCCAATAGTGGACAAGAGCATCCCTCGGGGAGTGACCTGGCGTGGGAATCAGGGCAAAATAGCTTCTTCATTTTTTGTTGATATGACTGGCAAGCAGTTCGCAGGAAGGCTGGCCCGATTTGCGGAAAATCCTGTCCGCAATCTCTTGTTTGAGGGACCACTCGTGGAGCAATAAAATTGCCCTGCTCAGTCTGTCCGCTATGACGTTGGATTTGCCCGGGATATGCGTTGCTAACAAAGTGCTAAGATGACACTGCCCACTGCCATACTCGGAGGGCTTCTCGGCAAAGGGGATAAGACTTGGTCCCGCTTTGCTTGCTCAGGTACCAGACCACTGACATGTTGTCTGTCTGTATTGCAATTGTCCCTAGAAGAAGAGAGTCAAAGTATTGCAACGCTAGAAGTACTGCTCTCATCTCCAGGACATTGAAATGCAGATGTGATTCTTGATCTGTTCATGTGCCATGGGCAGTCTTTCCCTGAAAAAGCCCCCCCCCCCACCAATCAGGGAAGCATCCGTGGTCACAGTGTCAACTGGAGGGGGTAGCATGAAAGGACGTCCTATTGTGACATGAAGAGAAGTCAACCACCACTTAAGATTCTTCTAGCAGGAATTCGTTATCAGGATTGTGTGATTCACTGGATGTTCTTGGTAAGACCATTGTGTAAACAGAAGCCACTGAAGGATTCTCGTGTGCATCTTGCTTACGGGATTGCCAAGATTCCTGCTGCCATCAATCCTAGTACTTTCAATACCTCTGCAGCTGGTGCTCTGTTCTTTGATACCAAGGACGTGATGTGTTGGCTAAGAATACAAATCCTTTCTGGTGGAAGACGAAGAGTGGTGGTTGACGTGTCTAATTCTGTCCCTATAAAAACGATATGCTGTGATGGCAACAGGGCAGACTTTTTTAAGTTGACTGTAATGCTTAGCCGATCGCAGAGTGTCAGAGTAGCCTCTCTCACTTGAAGAAGTTGATGCCTGGTGGTGAAGGTAAGGAGCCAATTGTCCAAGTACGGAAACACCTGGAATCCTAGACGCCTCAGGTGAGCCGTGACTACTGCTATGCACTTGGTGAACACTCTGGAGGATGTAGTGAGACCAAAGGCAGAGCTCGGAATTGATAATGATTGTCACCCAGCCAGAAAGGCAGGTGATCCCTGGATGGTCTTGGCCATCTTTATGTGGTAGTACGCATCCTTGAGATCGATCGAGCATATCCAATTGTCCTTCCCTAAAATGGGAAGTACAAATTGTAGCGTGACCATTTGGAACTTCGCTTTCCTCAGAAATTGGTTGAGTCTGCTGAGATCCAAAATGGGTCTCCAGTCCCCTGTTTTATTTGGAACCAAAAAGAATCTTGAGTAAGTTCCGAATTCTGTTTGGTCTGCCGGGACTGGCTGGATGACTCTTTCTAGCAATCGGCGTACCACTATTGCTGCTTATTCACTGTGACTGGGTGGAACGTCCAGGATTTTTTTGACGGGAAGGGGGTGGGTGGAGAAGGGTATGAAATACCCTCTGGAAATGATACTTTGTACCCAAATGTCATTTGTTATATCTAGCCAGGCTTCTGGGTACAATGACAAGCGACCCCCGACTGTCTCCAGAGTAGAACAGCCGGGCTGCCCTTCAGCAGCGCTGGTAGGACTGAACAGAGAAGTGATCTCTGTCACCCTGGTGTTGCGGAACCCCTCTGCCGCGAGGGTGGCGTCTTCCATTGTAGCCCCCTCCTCTGCCTCTGAAGAGGGCCTCTCCACTTGTGTCTTGAAAGGCTCCTTGGGCTTTCCGGAACCACATCTTTCCTCCCCTCTGACCTTTAGGAAAGGGTCGAGTGGAGCTGGAAAAATGGACTCCGACAGCAGACAGAGCCTTTCCTTCTTGGTCACACCTGGTCAAAGTCTCCTTCACCTTTGGCCTAAACAAGGATGAGCCGTCCAACAGGGTATTCGTAAAGGAAAACTTGAAGGGTTCCACGAAGGAAAAGAGTCGCATCCAGGCATGCCTACGAAGAGCAATTCCTGTACCTGCAACTCTACTCGAACCATCAGCTGTGTAAGGTACGAGACGCATGGACAAGTTAACTATCGAATTAAGGGTAGCGAGCTGGGTAGCAACTTTGTCTGATACACTCGTAGCTACAGCACCCTGAAGAGCATCTCCCAACTCTTTAAGGAGATCTCTTTGCAGTCTGGTAAAATGGGTCAAGTAGTTCAGTGATCTGAGTGAGAAAGTCGCTCAACTAAACATGTGTTTCCCATATCTATCCATGATCCTGGATTCTCTGTTAGGAGGACGGATAGACGAGGAAGTCTCAGACATTTCCTTTTTGGTGGCTGCCGCCACCACCATGGCATCAACAGGGACTCCCTTGGTCAAAAAAGACTTCTCTACGGGGGCAGAAATATGCTTATTAGGCCTCCTAGGGACAGGTTCCATTGATTCTGGTGACTCCCACGCCCTACGAGAGACCAGATCCATAAGCTCATCGTAAAGCGGAGACATCCAAGAGGTGGAAGGTTGAGACCCGAATGCCTTCAGGAGAACAGATTCATCCTCAGTAGGGCTCTTGGACTGCCAATCACCCCTCTGCCTAAGAGTTTCAAGAATCTCTGCAAAGCAGATGTCCTCAGAGGGAGATCTAGGGGACCCTTCTGATTCATCCAAGTTGGTGTCTGATGTTTGAGACTCTTGTGGGGAGTCCAAATGCCTCTTCTTGCATAATCTCTTCCAGGGAACTTCTTCAGGGGGAGCCTCTGGAGAGGTCTCAGAAGAGCAGGGAGCACCCTCTGGGGCTACCTGAGGCTCTGGGTCTCTAAGCTTGGGATGAACGGAGGAAACAGAAATGGACACAGGCACTTTAAAGGAGGAAGAGGCCAGACCTGGAGATGAGGAAGTCTTAGGAGACAACACTAGTCTCATGGCTTCGAATGCACCACGGCTCCGATGAGGAGTCGACGGATCATGAGGAGCCGCGATCCCCTCCCACACCGAAGCCGTGGGTTCCGAGCCCGAGGAAGGAGCCGAGCTCACCCGTGCCGAAGCACAAGCAGGAAGAGTCGGCACAGACAAGTCCGTGCGACTATCCTCCCCGGACCCGACCGGAGAGTTTCGGCTCCTAGAGTCCTCAGTCAGTGCCAAGGATGTCCCAGCAGATGGAGCAGATGACACTGGAACAAGTGTTGGCTCCAAAGGATCCACAATCATCAGGTTGGCCTCCTCTGGCTCCGAAGGTCCGGTATGGCTCAGAGGAGGAGCAGACAATTCAGGAGTAGCGATTGGGTCTGAGCCGACAGCAATTTAGCTAGGCCCGCTGCCTTTAAGAGCTTCTGAACCAGCCGGTTCATATCCGGATCGGACAGGCTGACCGAAGATTTGGAGGAGTGAATAGATGGTGCCGATTGGAGAAGTGGAGTGGAAGGTTTTTCGGCAACCGGTTTCAAAGCAGTGTCCCGGGTCTGAAAAGAACAGACTGTCGGCTCCGAAGACAGTGGAGCCGAAGTCACAACACTTTTCAACCTTTTCTCTTTTTTGTCCTGGATTCTGAGGAAGATTTGGACAATTTGCTGGCCCCATCCTGGTCAGACAATGCCTCTGTGTAAGGGTGTTTAATAATACCCCTGTCAACTAACTTCCTCTTCCTTTCTGCAAGCACTCGAGTGGAAAAAAGTGGCAGATGCTACAAGACTCCTGCAGGTGCACCTCAGCCAAACAGTACACACACTGCACATGGGTGTCTGTAACGGACATCTTTTGTCTGCAGTCTGGGCACTTCCTGAACCCAGACTTAGAATGCTTTTCCCTTTCTTCAGACATAGCAACTAACTTCCTGAAAAAAACACAAGATCAAAAAACAACACTATTTAACTATATAAAAATAGTTAAACTCAGAAATAAGTAATCTAATAATAATATTCAAGCAGCCCAAAAGGGGCAGCTCTAATATATCTAAAGGCTATATTTTTATTTATTTATTTATCATTTGTTGACCGGGAATGTCCGACTAGGTTCCACAGAGCCTGTTTTCAGTGGAGGCCCGGGGAGAAATGCTCCAGATATACATATATATATACAATTCACTACAAACAGCAATGCAAAAAGACAGCACAAAAGCCCAAAAATGCAGCTAGTAACAAGAGTAATCCAAATTTCTGTACAATAAGACAGGTAAGAAAAAGCCCAAAGCCAACAGGCCGAAGGCAAGCACTAGAGATTTACTGGGAAAAGGGGAAAAACAGAAAAATCTGCTAAACTAGGTAATACTATGTAAATATAATAGTAGAAAGATATAAAAATGCAATGGAAAAACTTGATGAAAGTTGAAAAATCCCACAAGTGTCTCGAGCAACACTGGAAACCAAGAGATTCGTGCCGTGGCAAACTAGATCTGGGGTAATTCCAGCAGTGCATAGTGGGATAAGGGGCTAGGTCTCGAGCTACTGGAAAACTTTGAGCTTGCTAGTCGGCCGTGTCGGAGCAGAGGATCGGCTCCGAACCAATCAGTGAAGAATGAACAGCGAGATTGAACAACTTCACATAAGAAGTTATGTACTCACCATAACATTCCATCTGAGTAGGTAAACTTCATTTGTCAGCAACCTGTGGGTTTTGGATCTGACACAGATCCGAGCCGGCTGCATACCAAGCAAAAAGATCAGAGTTCCAAGCATACTACACTGCAACCTCCTTCCAATCCTCAGATCGGGTTTGCCACTGCACACATGACAACCAACAAACTAAAACCCGAGATCCCTGAACCAAGGGCAAACATCAAGCTCATGAACTCCGAACATCGAACTCAGCAGAAATAACTGCCAAAGTCAGGGGGAAGGAGAGAGTGACGGTTGCTGACAAATGAAGTTTACCTACTCAGATGGAATGTTATGGTGAGTACATAACTTCTTTATCTGAAGTAGTTAACTTCATTTGATCAGCAACATGTGGGACAGAGTCCCCAGCTACCTGAAATCTTGGGAGGCCCTTAGGGAAGGATATTCCAGAGCACTGCAGAGCCAAAGGAAGCCCTTCCTCTAGACACCAAATCCAGTTTATAATGAGTAATAAAGGTGTGAGAAGACGCCCAGGTAGCCGCTGAACAAATGTCATCCAGGGAAACTCTAGACCAGAATGTAGTAGACGTTGCCATAGGACATGTAGAATGAGCATGAACTCCTACTGGTTCTGGTAAACTAAGCTCTCTATATGCTTGTAGGATACAAAGGAAAATCCACCTAGCGAGAGTCATATTTGAAACTGGTTTCCCTAGAAAATGCTTAGCAAAGGAAACAAAAAGTTGATCAGATTTACGAAAGACTGCCGTCCTGTGAAAATAAAAACATAACTGCCTGTGAACATCCAGCAAATGAAGTTTGTATTCCCCTTTGTTCTGAAAATTAGGGGAAAAAAAAAAAAAAAAGAGGCAAATTAATAGACTGATTAATGTTTGTCTCAGAAGCAACTTTAGGGAGAAAAGACTGATTTAGTCCTGAGAGACACCCTATCCTTATAAACACTAGCTATGGGGGTTTCATACAAAGAGCCTGAAGCTCCAATACTCTCATGGCTGAGGTGATAGCTACCAGAAAAGCCGTCTTCCATGACAAGAATTTTAAGTCAACTGATGCTGACGGCTCGAATGGAGGTGCAACTAAGGCCTGAAGAACCAAAGTCAGATTCCCACGGCGGGGACAGATTCTTAATAGGTGGTCTCAGAAGAAAAGTGCCTTTCAAAAAGGTCTTACAAATTCTGCCAGCAGCGAGAGAGCCTAAATTGTCCCCTACATGGAAATGGGAAATAGCCGCCAGCTGGACCTTCACTGTGGAAGAGCTGGCTCTCTGCTGGAAGATATGAGACAAAAAGTCGATCGTGACTGGGATCAGAGCGGTAAAAGGATCCAGATTTCTCTGTGAAGCACAAATGGAGAAACGTCTCCATTTGCTACAGTAGATTTTTCTGGTACAGGATTTATGTGCCACAACAAAGATGGATTTAACAGAGGAAGAGATACCGGGAGTCCTAGCAACTAGAGGAACTGGAGCAGCCAAGCTGTGAGCTTCAGGCTGTCCAAATTCGGAGGAAGCATTCACGAGGGATGACAAATCAGATCCGGAATGGGATCCAAGATTCATGGTGGAGTTATGAGATGAGACCGCAGGCAGGGAAACCAGACTTGACGAGGTCAGAATGGGGCTATGAAGATAATTCTGCTCCCCAATCGAAGAGCTTTCTGTAAGAACTTTGTCATGAGTGGGAGCGGGAGATGCCGAGTGGCCAAGTATGAATAAGACCGTCTCAGGAAGCTTCCCCCATCGGGAGAATAAAAGCAAAAAATTCACTGCACTTCACGTTGGATGGCGATGCGAAGAGATCGCAGCAAGGCTGACCCCACTTGAGGAAGTTCTGTTCCGCTACACAAGGATTCAGAGACCACCCGTAGGGAGAAAGGATAGTTCTGCTCAATTTGTCTGCCAATATGTTGGACTGACCCGGAATGCGCATTGCTATCAGAAAGTGGTTGGTTGAGATCACCCATTCCCAAACTCTCATGGCTTCTCGACAAAGGGGATAAAGACTTGGGCCCCCCCCCCCGTTTGTTGATATACCAGACCACTGACATACTGTCTGACTGGATCGCAATAGTTCCCAAAGGAAGAAAAGCATGAAGGGCCTGCAACGCTAAAAGGACCACTCTCCATCTCTAGAACATTTATATGCAGAACGGTGTCACTCTGAGTCCACGTGCCTTGGACAGTCCTGCCCGAACAGTGCCACCCCCCACCCTAGGCGGGAGGCGTCCGTGGTCACTGTGGCTTGGGGCACAAAAAAGGGGCATCCCTCTCGCAAATTCCAGGATCGGAGCCACCCCATGAGAATTTCTGCGTACACTGCTCAGAGGGATCGGAAAATCTAGAGATTGATTTAGTATAGACCACTGAACTTGCAACGTCCACTGAAATACTCTCATATGCAGGCGAGCACAAGGGATCAGGTTGATAGCTGCTGCCATGGACCCTAAGGCTCTCAGGACTAATTCTGCTGGGGGGGGGGGGGGGAAGGGGACTGCAGAAGCACTAACACATGAAGTGCCAGGCTGTGTAGTCTGTCTGGAGTCAAAAATGCCCTGGCCTGAAGAGAATCTATTCTCGCCCCTATGAAGTCTAGCACTTGAACAGGTTGTAGGGAAGACTTCCCGAGATTTATTGTGATCCCCAGCCGAGGTGATATCTGAAGAAAGAAATATCTGGCTACTACGAGTAGATGCCTGGTGGTAGCGGTGAGGAGCCAGTCATCCAGGTACGGGAAGACCTGAATGCCCTGAAGTCTCAGGTGGGCCGCTACAACTGCCATGACCTTGGTGAACACCCTGGGGGCTGCGGTGAGACCGAAGGGTAGGACCCTGAATTGATAATGCCTGGCCTCTAGCCGAAAGCGGAGGAACCTCCTGGATCGCCTCTCCATCAGGATATCATAGTACGCATCCTTGAGGTCTATCGAGCACAACCAGTCTTCCTCCTCCAAGAAGGGCAGGATGGATGCAAGTGTGACCATCCGGAACTTTTCCTTGGCAATGAATAAGTTCATTGCTGATAGGTTAAGAATCAGCTTTAGGGCCCCCATCTTTTTGGGCACCAAAAAGAACCTGGAATAGATGTCTGATCCGGACTGGTCTGGGGGCACCTGCTGGATGGCTCTTTTTTCTAGCAGCTTTTGTATTTCCAAAGCCGCGGCCTTCCTCTGAGTGGTGGGAGTTCCGGGAGGTGCCTTATATAAGGGAGCTTGTTTGTGAAGGGAATAGAATAGCCTCTTGATATTACTCGAAGTACCCAGCGATCTGTCGTGATGGACTCCCATTGGGCTAGGTGCATCAAAAAACGCCCTCCCGACAGCCTCCAGAGAGGAGCAGTCGGGCAACCCCTCAGGGTTGCTGCACCAGGGAACCTTTACTCCAAGAAGCTCTATCTGCCGGGGGCTCAATATTTTGTTGGGCCTTCTGGGTACTGGCTCCACAGCATCCGGTTCCTTTCAAGCTCTGGTGGTGATAAGGTCCACCAGAGGGTCGGCTGGGGGGGGGGGGGGACAACCAAGAAGTAGATAGACCTGTGTCGAACGCCTCAAGGAATACAGACTCGTCAGAGGAAGGTTTTTGGGAGGACCACCCCCCACCCCCCCGGCAAAGGATTTCCATTAGGTCTCCGAATGAGATGATTTCGGGGGGTGATCTGGGGGAACCTTCCCCTTCTTCCAAGTTGGTATCCTCAGTGAGGGACTCGGGGGAATCCAAGTGACTCCTTTTACACTGGCGTTTGTGAGGAACCTCCTCGGGTGGACTGCCTGGGGAGGGCTCACAAATGGTTTTGTGTTCCTCCAGGGGAACTGGCTGGAGCACAATAGACTCAGACTGTCCCTGGGGTGACTAGATGACGGAAGACAAACCCAGCTGCGAAGGAGCAGGGATGGACCCCAAGTAAAGAGTGAGGGGTCTCAATCCTTCAGAGAGAATCCTCTCCACAACGAATGACAAAGGAGAACCGGCTTCCCTGAAACTGATGGTGTGGGTAGCCGCGACACTCGGACCCAACAAAGGGATTGGGGCCAAAGTTGGAACAGCCGGACCCAAAGGGACGGTATGCCCCGACCACCAAGGAGCCGATGACACACACCCTCAGATCCGACGCCCAACTCTCGGCTCCGAGAGCTCGGATCCGAAAGCGGATCTGACAGACTCGAGGGCATGGCCGGCGTCGAGGTAGAAGGTACCTTGGATCCATAGACTCAAATCCGATGGTGAATCTGAGAAGGAGCTATCGGGGCGAAAAATGGAGCCAAACTCCCCGCACAGGTGGAGACACCCAAGAGGTGGAAGGTTGAGACCTGAACTGCTTCAGGAGAACCGACTCGTCCTCAGTAGGGCTCTTGGACTGCCAATCACCCTCTGCCTAAAAATTTCAAGAATCTCCGCAAAGAAGATGTCCTCAGAGGGGGATCTAGGGGACCCTTCTGATTCATCCAAGTCGGTGACTATGTTAGAGACTCCTGTGGAAAGTCCAAATGCCTCCTCTTGCATAATCTCTTCCTGGGAACTTCTTCTGGGGGAACTTCTGGAGAGGTCTCAGAAGAGCAAAGAGCGCCCTGTGGGGCTACCTGAGGCTCTGGGTCTCTAAGCTTGGGAAGACCGGAAGAAACAGAAACTGACACAGGCACTTTAGGGGAGGAAGAGGCCAGACCTTGAAATGAGGAAGTCTTAGGAGACCACACTCGCCTCATGGCTTCGAGTGCACCATGGCTCCGATAAGGAGTTGACGGATCAAAAGAAACCGCAATCCCCTCCCGCACCGAAGCCGTGGGCTCTGAGCCTGCGGTAGGAGACGAGCTCACGCGAGCCGAAGCCCCGAGAGGAAGAGTTGGCACCGACATTCCTCCCCAGACCCGACCGGAGTGTGTCAGCTCCTAGTGTCCCCGGTCGGCGCCGAGAACGTCAGAGCAGATGGAGCCGACAACACTGGAGCAGGTGTCGGCTCAAAGGGATCCACAATCATCAGGTCGGCCTCTTCCAGCTCCGAAGGTCCGCTATGGCTTTGAGGAGGAGCAGACAATTCAGGAATAATGGCCTTCGGCTCAGACGGGTGGGTCTGGAGCAGACAGCAATTTAGCTAGACCTGGTGCCTTTAAGAGTCAGCCGGTCCATATCCAGATCGGACAGGCTGACAGAAGACTTGGAAGAGTGAACAGATGGAGCCGACTAGAGCAGAAGAGAGGGAGATTTTTCAGCAACCGGTTCCAGAGCAGTGTCCCGGTTCCAAAAAGAACAGACTGTCGGCTCCGAAGTCAGTGGAGTCCAAGTCACAACACTTTCTGACTTTTTTCCTTTCTTTGTCCTGGATTCTGAGGAAGATTTGGACAATTTGCTGGCCCCATCCTCTTCAGACAATGCCTCTGAGAAAGGGTGTTTGATAATACCCCTATCAATTAACAAGAAGTTATGTACAAACCATAACGTTCAATGTATGTAGTCCATCTCGCCTCACATTCTTACCCGTTGGTTTGGAGCCGAACGTCGACTCCGACTCAGCAATACTCTAGCTCAAAGTCTTTCAACTGGCTGGGCTAAGAAAGTATCCCATGCCGCACTGCTCCCTTTCCCCAGATCATGTTTGCTGCGAGCTAATCCTTCACACCTCCACGCACAACAACATATAGAGGAGGAAGAACATACCAACCCGAAAGAAATTTGAAACCATACCTAACCCCTAGGTCCTCCAGGATGGGGGAAGGAGGAGGGGTAAGTAAGAATGTGAGGCGAGATGGACTACATACATCGAACGTTATGGTGAGTACATAACTTCTTGAGGTTCAATCTCGCCTACATTCTTACCCGTAGGACAGCGTCCCCAGCACCTGAATCCTGGGAGGCTCAGTGGAAAATACTCCTGAGCACTGTGGAACCAAAGGAAGACCTGCCTCTGGACACCAATTCCAACTTGTAGTGAGTAAAAAAAAGTGTGAGGAGATGCCCAAGTAGCCGCAGCACAAATGTCATCCATAGACAACCTGGCCTGAAAAGCTGTAGATGTAGGCACAGATCGGGTAGAATGAGCCTTCACTCGAAACGTTAAATCCTTGCCACCTGAAGCATAAATGAATGAAATACAACTGGAAATCTATCTGGACGAAGTGACTTTGGAAAGATACCCAATCCTGTTTTCTGAAAACGAGACAAACAACTGATCTGATTTTCTGAGATCCTTCGTTCTATGTAAATAGAATTGTAACTGTCTGTGCACATCCAGCTGATGAAATCTAAATTTTGCCCTGTTCGAGAACTCTGGAAAGAATACAGGTAGTTCAATGGATTGGTTTAGATTACTGATGGAAGCGACTTTCGGTAAGAAGGGAGGGTTAGGTCTGACAGAAACCCTGTTCTTATGAAAAATAAAGTAAGGTGGTCTAACTGATAAGGCTTGAAGCTCCGACACACGTCTGGTTGAAGTGATGGCTACTAAAAAGATTGTCTTTCAAGTCAAATATTTCAAATAACAAGTGGCTGCAGGCTTGAAGGGGGGTGAAGTGAGATATTGTAGAACAAAATTTAAGTCCCAAGGCATTACTGGCTCAAAAACTGGAGGATGAAGCAGAATAGTGCCCTTCAGGAATGCCTTACAAAGTCTGTGTGCCATGAGACTAGGCTCATCAGTGACGTGAAAAGTGGAAATAGCCGCCAACTGGACTTTAATAGTTGCGGCCGCTGATCCTTGGTTGAAAAGCATGGAGAAGAACTCCAGGACTGACGAAACTGGAGCTGTATAAGGATCAATTTGTCTTGCATGCGCCCAGATGGAAAATCTCTTCCATTTGTTGGAACATATTTTTCTGGTGGAAGGCTTATGGGAAGAAGACAGAATATGAACCACTTCCGGCAAAAAAGGATGAAGCCTGACTAATGATGGAAGTGGAGGAGCCAGGCTGTCAGCAGGAGGGTCTGGAGAGGGGGATGAAGCTGCCCTGACATATGAGTTAGCAAATCTGGTTGAGGGTCCAGAATCCAAGGGGCGTCCACTAGATAAGGATGGAGGAAGTGGAACCTAATATGACGAGGCCAGTGTGGAGCAATCAGAATCATTTTGCATCCCAACAATTGCACATTCTGAATAACCTTTGTCAGCAGAGGGACAGGAGGAAAGGCATACAGTAGACCGGAGGGCCAATCATGAACTAGAGAGTCCCTGGGTGACTCCCCCTGAGGGGGGATAAGGGTGAAGTAGCTGCTGCATTTGGTATTGAGAGGGCTGGCAATTAGGTCGCAGCAAGGTGGACCCCCACCTGCGGAAAATCTGCTCCGCAACCTGATTGTTCAGGGACCCCTCATGAGACATCAGAATCGCTCTATTCAACCTGTCGGCAATCACATTGGACTTCCCCAGAATGTGCGTTACTACAAGAAAACATTGGGAAGCCACTGCCCACTGCCACACTCACATGGCCTCTCTGCAAAGGGGATACGATTTTGTTCCTCCCTGTTTGTTTAGATACCACACCACCGACATATTGTCTGTGCAGATCGCAATTGTCCCGAGAGGAAGAAAGCTATGAAGTGCTTGCAACACTAGTAGCACTGCTCTCATCTCCAGGATGTTGATATGCAGATGCATCTCGTGTTCCTACCACGTGCCTTGGACTGTCCTGCCTAGATAATGCCCCCCCCCCCCGATCTGGGAGGCGTCCGTGGTCACTGAGGCAACCGGAGGGGACGGAACGAAGGGTTTTCCCACGTCGACGTTGCTGGTGTAAAGCCACCAGTGTAGATCCTGCTTGCACCTCTCTGTGATTATTATGAGAAAGAGGAAGATGTAGCAGAGACCACTGGGCAAAGAGTAGCCACTGAAGGAGCCTCATGTGTAGCCTCGCCAAAGGAACCAGCACAATTGCAGCAGCCATCGTGCCCAACAATTTGAGGATCAATCTTGGCTTCACTCTTCTCAAAGGGAGTAACACGTACACCTGCTGTTGTAAACATTGAATTCTTTCTCTTGGTAAGAACGCCCTCATGAGCATGGTGTCTAACTCGGCGCCTATAAAGGTGATACGCTGCGAGGGCAACAAGGCAGACTTTTCCCAATTTAGAGTTATGCCAAATTGTTGACACAGATTGATTGTGGCGTCTCTGGTTTGTAGGAGTAGATGCCTGGTGGTGGCAGAAAGGAGCCAGTCATCCAGGTACGGAAACACTTGGAATCCCTGACGTCTCAAGTGAGCCGTTACCACTGCCATGTATTTGAACACCCTGAGGGCTGTGGTGAGACCAAAGGGCAGGGCGCAAAATTGAAAATGACTGGCTCCTCCAAGCCGGAAGTGTAAATGACTTCTGGATGCCCTGTCCATCTTTATATGGAAGTAAGCATCCTTGAGGTCGATGGAGCACATCCACACTTCTCTTCCCAACAATGGGAGAATAGACTGAAACGTGACCATTCGGAACTTGGACGTTTTTACATGGGTGTTCAATCGGCTGAGATCAAAAATGGGTCTCAGGTCCCCTGTTCGTTTCGGCACCAAAAAGAATCAGGAGCAAGTCCCTAATCTGATCTGGTTTGAGGAGACAGGCTGGATGGCTCCTTTTTTCTAGCAGCTTTAAAACCTCTGAAGCTGCAGAATCCCTTTGATTGGGTGGAACATCTGGGATTTTTTTGATCGGAGGGGGAGCTGAAGAGAAAAGAATAAGATATCCTCCGGAAATTACTTTTAATACCCACTGGTCCTGAGTTATACTTTGCCAGGCCTCTGGGTATAGTGAAATGCGACCCCCGACTGGTTAGGGAAAAGCACAGTCGGGCCTCCCATCAGGAGCGCTGGTAGGAAGAACCACGAAAGGAATCATGGTCTCCCTGGTTATGTGGGCGTCCTCTGCCCCTAGGGTGGCGTCTACCAGAATTACCACCCCTCCCCTGCCTCTGGAGGGGACTCACCTTGTGCGTCATGAAAAAATCTCTGCGATTTTTTGAACCACATCTTCCCACCCCTCTGGGCCTTGGGATAAGGCATAGAGGGTAGGGAAAAATGGACTCCCACAGCAGACAAAGTTTTTCCCTCTTGCTCGCACCTAGTGATAGTGTCCTTCACCTTGGTTCCGAATAAGGAGGAACCATCAAACGGGGCGTTGGGGAACGTAGACTTGAAGGCCTCCACGAAATTACAGAGTCACATCCAGGAGTGTCTCCTAAGAGCAATGCCCGAACTCGCTGCCCTACCCACTCCCTTGGCTGCATAAGAGATCAGTCTCATGGAGGAGTTAACAACAGAGTTGAGGGTAGACATCTGAACGTTGACCTTCTGAGCCACCACATCAGAAACGTTACCCTGTAGAGTACCTCCAAGCTCTTTCAGGAGATCTCTTTGGAGCCGTGTAAAATGAGTTAAGTAATTCAGTGACCGCAGTGTAAAAGCCGCTGAAGAAAATTAGAAGTTATGTACTCACCATAACGTTCCATCTGAGTAGGTGTATTCATTTGTCTGCAACCTGTGGGTTATGGATCCGATATCGGATCCGAACCGGCATGGTTTTCCAGCTATGGATCCAAGCTCTCAGCTCCTCCCCTCACCCATAATGCCCTGCTCTACCCTCATGACCTCAGATCGAGTTTGCCAAAGCAACAATACCCTCAAAAGGGTAACAAGGAATATGCAGGAAACTGAAAGGCCAGGGGGATAGGAGGGCGGGATGGTTGCAGACAAATGAATACACCTACTCAGATGGAACGTTATGGTGAGTACATAACTTCTAAATCTGAAGTAGGATATTCATTTGTCTGCAACCTGTGGGACAGAGTCCCCAGCTACCTGAATCTTGGGCGGCCATCATGGAAGGATATTCCGGAGCACCGCTGAGCCAAAGGATGCTCTACCCCTAGATGCAAGATCCAACTTATAGTGAGAAATAAATGTATGAGATGAAGCCCACGTGGCTGCTGCACAAATATCATCTAGAGGAATCCTAGCCTTGAAGGCTGCCGAGGTAGATACTGACCGGGTTGAATGGGCATGAACACCCCAAAAGGGCCTTCCTGACACTTGATAAGCCAATAAAATGCACTGTGAAATCCAGCGGACAGAGAAACTTTAGAAATTGGCTTGCCCAAATTGAATTTTGCAAAGGAAATAAACAGCTGGTCGGATTGCCTATGACCAGCTGTCCTGTTGAGATAAAATCTAAGTTGCCTGTGAACATCTAGTGAGTGTAGCTTATATTCACCTTTGTTTTCATACTTAGGAAGAAAACAGGGAGGTTAATGGATTGATTGATGTTTGCTTCAGAAGCGATTTTAGGAAGGAAGGACGGGTTGGTCCTGAGGGAGACACGGTCCGGATGAAATACCAAGTAAGGAGGTTTAGCTGATAAAGCTTGAAGTTCAGAAACTCTCTTGGCTGATGTAATGGCTACCAAAAAGGCTGTCTTGTAGGACAAGAATTTGAGATCCACCGTGGCTGGGCTCGAAGGGGAGCGGTCAAGGCCTGTAGGACCAAAGAAAGGTCCCAAGGAGGAACTGCTTGCTTTATAGGGGCCTGAGAAGGAAAGTACCTTTAAGAAATGTTTTGCACAATTTGGCTGACATAAGAGGATTAGACTCTTGACCAATGTGATAGTGAGAAATTGCCGCCAGTTGAACTTTGACTGTGGAACTGCTGGCACCATCATTAAAGAGAGAGGTTAGAAAATCAAGCACTACAGGGAGAGGAACCGTGAAGGGATTTAGGCCTTGCCGCTCCGCCCACACAGAGAAACGTTTCCATTTGCTTCGTAAACCTTTCTAGTGGATGGTTTATGAGCCGCCACCAAAATAGCCTTTACCGGTGAAGAAATACCGGGAGTCCTTATCAAGAGTGGAACTGGAGCAGCCAAGCGGTCAGCTTCAGGTTGTCCAGGTTCGGAGGAGGAATGCAGGATGGATGGGATATCAGATCCGAATGGGATCTAGAATCCAAGGAGGATTCACCGAGTGAGACCTTAGGAAGGGGAACCAGATCTGTCGAGGCCAGAATGGAGCAATGAGAATCATTCTGCAACCCACCCGAGAGGCTTTCTGAAGAACTTGCAGCATCAGAGGCAAGGGTGGATAGGCATACAGAAGACCGGGTGGCCAAGCATGCACCAGAGCTGCCTCTTGGGGTACCTCCGGAGGAGGTATTAGAGCGAAAAACTGTCGCGCTTGGTGTTTGAGGGAGAAGCAAAAAGATCGCATGAAGGGTTCCCCACCGTGCGAATATGCGTTCGCTACTTGACAATTGAGAGACCACTGTAAGGGGTCAGAATGGTGCGACTGAGCTTGTCCGCTAGGATGTTGGACCGACCCGGAATGTGCATTGCTATGAGAAAGCGATTGGTGGAGATTGCCCATTCCCAAACTCTCATGGCCTCTCGACAAAGAGGGTAAGACCTTGTTCCCCTTGCTTGTTGATGTACCAGACAACAGACATATTGTCCGATTGAATCGCAATTGTTCCCAAGGGAAGAAAGTCCTGAAGTGCTAGCAACGCTAAGAGCACTGCTCTCATCTCTAGAACATTGATATGCAGTAAGGTCTCTGAATCGTTCCACGTGCCTTGGACTGTCCGCTCAAAGTGCCCCCACCCGAGGCGGGAGGCGTCCGTGGTCACCGTGGCGAGAGGGGGAGAAGCACAAAATGGGCGACCCTCGTGGAGATCCGGGAAGTGGAGCCACCACAAGAGGGACCGCTTGCAAGCCTTGCTGATCGCTATGGGATGATGCATGGGGAGAGCAAGGTATGACCACTGTACTAAGAGCGCCCACTGTAGAATGCATATTGAGCCTGGCAAGAGGAAGAAGTGCTATAGCCGAAGCCATGGACCCTAGAGCCCTCAGGACCAACTCCGCTGGAACAGAACTTGAATGGAGAATGGCCCGCACCTGGAGCTGCAGATTTAGAACTCTGTCCGCAGTGAGGAAGGCTCGTAAACTCCTTGTGTCTAGTCTGGCCCCTATGAAATCTAAGAGCTGTGTGGGCCAGGTTGGACTTTTTGTATTTATTGTGATGCCCAGAAATGGAGCAAGATGGAGAAAGGAGTCTCGCCAAGAGAAGTAGATGCCTTGTTGGGGCGGTAAGGAGCCAGTCGTCCAGGTAGGAAAGACCTGCACCCCTGAAGCCTCAGGTGGGCCGCTACCACTGCTAGTACTTTGGTAAACACCCTGGGGCTGTGGTGAGACCAAAGGGAAGGACCCGAACTGGTAGTGACTGGCTCCCAGCCGAAGCGGAGAAACCTCCTGAGCGCCTGTCCATCAGGATGTGGTAGTACGCGTCCTTGAGATCTATCGAGCACATCCAGTGATTTTCTCCCAGAAGGGGAGAATAGATTGCAGAGTGACCATTCGAATTTTTCTTTGGGACTGCCAGATTCAAGAGAGAGAGGTCTAGGATTGGTCTTAGTTCCCCGTCTTTTGGCACTAAAAGAATCTGGAGTAGAACCCTGATCCGATCTGGTCTGGGGAACGGGCTGGATGGCTCTTTTCTTTAGCAGATGGCCAATTTCTGCCAAAGCGGCCTCCCGTTGACCGGGTGGAACGTCTGGGAGGGACTTCAACTTTGGAAGGTGAAGGAAAGGAATGCGATATCCCTGGATATGATTTGGAGAACCCAGCGGTCCGATGTTATGGACTCCCATGCCGCTAGGTGCCCCGAACGTCCCCGACTGCCTCCAGAGTAGAGCAGTCGGGCAACCCTCAGGGTTGCTGCGGGCCGCTCAGAGAAAGGTTCCCTGGACCCGAAGTTTCTGGGAGCCCCTCTGCCTCTAGGGCGGCGTCCTCCCTGTCCTCCTCTGCCACGGAAGGACTGGTTGTCCGGAGCAGGCTGGGACTGCTGCGACTTCGAACCACATCTTCTTCTGACCCTTTTGGTTCCTAGAATAGGGCCTCTGGGGTGCAGAGAAGCGGATTCGACGGCAGACAGCGTCTTCCGTCCTTCTCGCTCTGGGTCAATGTCTCGAACGGTTTTGCCAAACAGAGCAGAACCATCAAAGGGGGCATTCGCAAACGACGCCTTGAAGGG